>NW_012133819.1:0-213510 GCF_000403515.1 Pseudozyma hubeiensis SY62 | reverse complement strand
GGGGGGGGGGGGGTCCTCATCGCACCCAAGCGTCCGTCTCGATCCTTCAGTCTGACGAAGAAGATCTGCTAAGCTGTCGTAGGGCAGTGTCAGGCGCTCTCTCCGCTGCTTTATTGGATAAGGCGCGCGCTGCGATTGGGCGGCACAGCACCTCATTTATGCGCTTTTTCACTATCGATGCTGAGCCTCGTGATCAGCTGTGTTCACGTTCCCAGCCTTAAAGCCAAGCTCGCCCCAATATTCTCCGACTGGGTCAGCGTACGATGACCTGACCCTGGTCCTCAGATCGTGGTTATGTCGAGCAGTTCGCTCCTAGAGGTGTAAGCGAGCCGTGTAGCTTCAGCTTTGCAGACAGCTTGCCAAAGACTCGCCAACGTTGCAAAATCAGCACGCGATCCATGCCCTTTCATCCTCAGTGCTCAAGCGCGTTGCTTTTGATACAAAGGCCACACTGGCTCAGGAACAGACTTGCATCGTTTTGCTCGTGTAGGACCTCGATTCGGACGGCTTCAAGAATCAGATGTTCCTCCACGCCCTCCGGTGTGCAGAGTCTCTGAAATCAGATCGCCTAGGTGTCTCAACTCCGATCAATAGACAACGAGATGTCAGTCCGCGCCTGGTGAGTCTCTATTGACAAGCATGCACCGTATAGCGGTACAACGTCAACACAGAGGTGCAGCAAGAGCGCTCCGGGCACGATCTGACCGCCCTTGCTTTTTGTACCTACAGGTGGTTTCTTGTCTGCCGCGATGAGTTTGCAGCGGCGTTCAAATGGTCGTACCGGTTCAATCCAAGGCAAACTGATACGCGATTGCCAATCCTGATCTGGGATCAGGAGTTATCTCGACTAGGTGCAGAAAGACAGCGACCTCTGACCCAAGCAAACGAAGAAGTGTGGCTCCCCGTACGATGGAACGTACCGCTCACCAGATTGGCCAACCTGGTTTGTCAATTTATGGACGACAAGCTTCTATACCACGGAGGCGGTCCACTGCCATTTGCAGAGGACGGAGAGAGGTTTTCCGAGCTGATCGAGAATTTGCCACTAGGCTTTCGGCTTGACAAGACTTACACTTCTCCTTGGCAAGACACTGCACCACCGACAAGGTTTGAGCAGCGCCTCTCTATCGAACGCTAGATTCTTCAGCAAATCATCTTTGCAACGTTGCTAGATTCTACGCAGCGGAAATTGGGGACAGAGTGCCCAGACAAGTCTCCTTTCTCGCCAACCCCATATTATATCTACACAGTAGGCTTCGCTACCGATGAGATATTACTAATTCGCTTCGTTTCAATGTTGACAGCATTGTGCGAGCGGATAAACACGGACAGACGTCCAGCATCGCACGTCGTATCACCCTATGATCATGCAGTCATGCTCCGCGGCAATCTACAGTCTACGAGTAAGGTCGCCGCAATCATCATGATCTCCGGATCCCTCGCATGGCCTGTGCACCGCTAGAGCAGCAAGATGAGACCGTGTTTATGCGAGCGCATCCAAAGTCATGAGCGCGGCCAGCACTAACCCACAAATGTAGCCAGTTGCGCTTGAGTGGATTTTTTCCGTTTCTCCGTTGCCATCATGAAATTGATTGAAGGTGAGGCCGGACGTTCTGCCGTGGTCGACACAGGTACACCTCAGCCTTGGTGGTGTGCAAACGTTCGGACAAGACGGCGAGATCTTTTGCATTAGATCCCGCGTAATTAAGCAGATTGAGTCCTGTTCTGCATCGCGTAGGCCGACGAGCGCGTAGCTTTTGTATTGCCGCGAATGTCGCATTAACTCCGAACAGAAGAAATGGCAGCGATGACGAACAACATTTGGCACCAATTTCTCGAGCTCATCCCCAAAGGCAACTGTCAGCGCGAAAGTCATATATTGACTGTACTCTGCCTTACGGCGCTTTGATTTTTCTCCTCCATCCGGCATCATGTCTCCTTCGCCAAAGACTTTCCTCATTGTCGGCGCGACCGGCAATACCGGAAAGGCTGTCGTGCTCGAGCTTGCGCGTCTTCTTCCTGCTTCGGAAAGCTTTTTCGGCTACCGTATCTTGGCTCTCACTCGCTCTGCCACGAGTCAAGCTGCTCAGGACCTGGCCAAACATGGCGTTGAAGTCGAAGAGTACTCCTGGCCTGAGATAACCGCGGACTGGTTGCAGAAGAGGAACGTTAGACGTGCTTTCATTGCCTCGCACAATGAACCACACCATTTTGCGGAAGAATCTACCTTCCACCGAGAAGCCCTCGAAGCTGGAGTCAACTACGTTGTTCGCATTTCAACCACGGCAGCCAATGTAGAGCCGGATTGCCGGGCCTATTACCCACGAGCACACTGGGCCATCGAACACATGCTGTCGCAACCTCAATACTCAAATTTGCAATGGACGTCGCTTCAGCCAAACGTCTTTCACGCTTATTACCTCAACACGGCCGCACAATTTATTCACGAGCATCATAAGAGCGGAAACGTCAAAGCAGGTCGACTGCACTTACAAGCCAACGAGGACGGACTGACTGCCCCGATTGATCCCGGTGAGGTTGGCATTGTCGCTGCCAGACTTCTTGGTCAGGAAGACGTCGGCCCATACAACCATGCAAAGCTCGTCTTGCAAGGACCAACAGACATAACTGGACGCGACATTGTACGCATGGTCGAGAGGCGCATTGGAACAAAGGTAGAAGATATTAAGTATAAAGATCTCGCTTACCTGGATGAGTACTTTCAGAAAGGCCCACACAGCTGCAACGTCATGTCATCCATCAAATATGCCTTCATCGTGGGCTGGGACGGCAAGAACACGGCAGACACTACCTCCGAGCAGGTCCGCAAGCTCGGACCTCCGACTGTAGGACCGGAGGAAGCGCTTGATAAGATGATTGCCGCACTCAAAATGCAACATGCATGAGAGCAAGAAGCAGAGCGATAGGTAAGCGCACAAATCGATGTCAGAGATGGCCGCAGCCTCCTCGCTGCATCTTGCCAGATCATCCTACCTCGTCCGTGTAACCTACTCATAGCCACTAGCAAGTCGCAAGTGAATTTCCGCTTTCATGATCTGCTGCACGGCTCTCTTATTTCAACTTTCGCCCATCCGTCTGCTGCATTGGTCTATGGTGACTCCAAGTTGGCGCCTGTTCAGTTCGTTGCCTCGTGCACCCTAACCCTAACCCTAACCCAATTCCAATCTCGGTAGGGCACTATCCCGGATTTCGCAAAACAAGCGGGTCAGATAGCGCGTTTGGTTCTGCCTTAGATCCAGAAAATTCAGCCGCCACGGGTTTAATCTTGAAACAGCAAAACCAGGTTGATTTATGTTCGAGTAGGAGATAATGCCGATAGGTGAACAAATACAAGGGGTATCCCGCCCAGGGTTGTTATCCAAACACCCCCCGCTGAGCTAGCCCGTGCGCAGCATTAGCATAAGCAATTGAAAGAGAACAGCGCATGGCAAAGTCAGATGCGCCGCCTGAGAAGACTGTGGCTGTACGGATCAATGCATTCGGTCTCACTTCTTCCACGGTCACAAAGGATCTTAACATTTGTCCAAGTAGACAAAGGTTGGGAACGCCTCGCCAAACCTTCCTATTTTTTTAATAGAAGACTCCTTTCACTAGAGCAATGTTTTGGGATTTTCACCGCGCCACAGCCGAAAGGGCCACAAGCGTCATTTCTCATTACGCCCTGCAACAAGACACGTCGTCTGCTCAAGGGGATATTTTCGAGAGTACTCCCTCTGCCCGTACTAATCGTGGAAAAGCATCTGACTGAGTTCTCCACGGCTCACAGCTCACAGTCATAAAGGTTGGAGACGAATGATGGCAACGAAGGACATTGCAGACCGGGAGCAACCGTGTTCGATCAAAGCTGCACGCTTCCGACTGTGACCGTGACCGGTCATCGCACACAGTTCTCACCAATTTCCCCGTATCTTTCCTCATCCATCATTTCGCAGTGTCTACGGTCAATGTTGGCAGTCCATACCATGTGCCGAAAACGCT
This sequence comes from Pseudozyma hubeiensis SY62, assembly GCF_000403515.1. Classification (NCBI taxonomy): domain Eukaryota; kingdom Fungi; phylum Basidiomycota; class Ustilaginomycetes; order Ustilaginales; family Ustilaginaceae; genus Pseudozyma; species Pseudozyma hubeiensis. Next base: position 209,511 of record NW_012133819.1, on the reverse strand, counting down.
AAGTGTTGCCTTGGCTGAGATCATGCTCAAGCTCATGAAAGCATGTGTCAACTGAGAGACAGAAGGAATTGCCAAAGCTGGTGGCATGTGTGCCAGCCAGCTGTCTGTGTGGAGATCATGACGCGATGACTGTGACCGTGAACGTGAACGTGACCGTGAGGTCTGCAGTCTACGGTCTCTGACTCAACAGCAGTCAAGCCGGGCTAGCGTGTAGGGTCAGGGGCCCGTGACTGCCGATGGGAAAAGTGAATCAGACCGCGGCACTATTTGCGGCAACCCGCCTCGTTTCGTGGGTTATTGGCACGCTTCTCGAGCTTGCCGAAGGAATTCGCCTCAGATTCCGACAACATGGCCAGAAGTAGCAGAGCCAGCAGGGCCACGGAGGGGATCTTCGATGTACTTTCCGAGCTCTTAAGCCAAAATATAGTAGGCGGACCTGGATGACTCTTTCCATGTCAGCACCGACATCTCGCACAACGACTAAGGCAGATCCTCCTCCATCAATTTTGAGGGCCGAATCGCCAGTCAGCTCACAGGCCAAAGCGTCGATGTAGCAAAAGTCGCCGTCGATATGGAAGTCTTCCACTATCAGACAGTCAGTCGACTTTGTTCGAAGACTAGAATACGGCGTTTTTCTGATGCATTGGAGTCCGATAGTTGAGCGGTTCCGATGATCTGACCAAAGTGACCGTACTGATACTAGTATACTTTCAAGGCCGGCTCCAGGGCAGAGTCGAAGATCGGGTCATAGTCATGGAAGTCAATTGGAGCGGGAATTGATTCCAGCCTTTGTCCGCAGAGTTGTGGTGGTGGTGTCGGTGGTAACCGGTGGAATAGCTTCGGCGGTAACTGGAACGCATCTGACCTCAACTACATAAGACAGCCTTGACCGCTTCGACATCATGTTCGATTGATGTATTGACCGCATCACATTCATCGACTTCCCACACGCATCAACGCAAGATTAGAAGACACCACGATGGTAACCCAGAATGTCAATTCTGAAGGTAATGCGATAGCATGGCGAATCTACAGGAACGGCCTTCTGCCTGTAACGATGAAAAAGGAGACGATACCTATACCCAAACCAAAGCAAGGCGAAGTGCTGGTAGAAGTGCACAGTGCCTCCATCAACCCAGGTGAGTCGGCACACAGTCGTGATCAAACAAGTTTGTGTTTGCAGTGCCGAAGCACACTTGTTGCAATTGAATCGAGTCGACCATTGACCCTGCATCACCATCAAAATAAACCAGTCGAATGGAAGATACCGGCGCATGCTCCTGGCTTCTTTCAAAAGTTCCCAAGGACCATTGGGACGGACTTCTCTGGCGTAATCCTTCGCACCGGCTCAAACCTCACCTCTGGGCATCAATCGCGCTTTCAACCGGGAACGCGCGTCTTGGGCATGATTCCAGTGGAAACTTCGGTCAGATACGGTCAGGGCTCTCTGGCCACGCATGTTTCTGTGCAAGTCGAGAACCTGGCCGCAATTCCTGCTTCGATTGACGCAAGTCTGAGCTCAGAGGAAGCGGCCGGCCTGCCGCTCGTATCAACAACAGCGCTGCACCTAGTACGTAAGGCTCGTGCCGGCAACAAGGTTCTTGTCCTCGGCGGCAGCACGAGCGTCGGACTTATCTTGCTGCAAATGCTCAAAGCCGAGGGTGCAGGACACATAGTCGCGACTGCAAGCGGAGTCAAGAAGGACACAGTCAAGGCACGAGGAGCAGATGAGATCATCGACTATCGTGAAGAGGACGTTGTGCAGACACTCAGACGCAATCACTCAAGAAAGCAGTTCGACGTAATTCTCGATACTGTCGGCGACTTTGCCGTCTTTGGCGCTTGTGCAGCCTATCTGAAGGAGAGCGGCGAATACGCTAATGTTGGCGCTTCTGACATGAAGCCAGACGGATCTATTTGGTCCAGCTTGTCCTTCTTGCGCAACCTTGGTTCCCTCTACCTACCTTGGTGGCTGGGTGGCGTGCCTCGTAAATCGAGTTGGGGCGAATTCGTTCGTGGTGCTATGCCCGAAGTCACTGACAGGTATCTGGTCACCAACATAGTGACATGTCCGATTGACTCAACATTTACCTTTGACGATGCACCCAAAGCATACGAGCGGCTCATGACAGGTAGGGCACTGGGTAAGATCATCGTCAACATCAAGCACCCTGGCGATCCTTCCGTTCGCTGATCCTTCCGTTCGCTGTCCCCCACTTGTTATAGTCATTGATTGCCGTTGTCGCTATCGTTCCCGCTATTGTTATGATGGACGCATATAATCCGTTATCTACAAGCGCGGAGGTCTCGTCGAAACCCATTTTCTGAAATAATAGTACGGTCTTGGGAGAGGGTATAGTCAACCTTATCACCGTGACGTACCCGAAAATCTGCATTTACATGTTTCGGCGTATTTCATAGCGTCAGCTTTTCTCATGAGACGGGGTTTGCTGGCTGACCATGGTTGATGGACCCAGTATAAGAAAACTCAATCGAGTTCAGACTTTCACAGGTTGGGCCTCAGCATTTTCAGCAGTGGCTGCTGCGGATCAAGCCCGACGCCCAGCCCCTGTGGTTCTCGGAGCTCTCGGCAGACCATCATGAGGGCGTCGCTGACGAGGGATTGAGCTTTTCTTGACGATGATCATCATTCCAGACTCACTGAGCAGGTGATCGAACATCGTTAAGGTCCTCTACGGCTTCACGGATGAACAGCTTGCAGACCTTCTCCGACGAGAACTTTCGCCCTTAAGAGCGTACCAGTTGCAATAGCGCCAAAAATAATTGGCGTAAATGATTTTCAGCTCGCCGAGTTGAATTTCCATTGTTTTCTTATTTTTTTTGGCTGTCGCTAGGCGCCAGTATGGCTGCAAACCATCGGCATAGCTCTTCAATCGCTCACTCGCCGAGCTGCCCATCAACGTGAGGCGGAAAAGAAGGTTTTGATGTTGCGTTCAGCGCGATACAGCACCTCTGCTTGGCTCACGAGCTGCTAAAAACACATGTGGCGGCTGGGTAGTACGTCCTTGGTTGCTTTCAAATGGCGTCTTGATTAACTCGGTGGATCTGATGGCGAAGGGGGCGGTAAAATTGATTTCAAGCTGTACGTACCGGCCTTGTGGGTTGCAATGAGCGTAAATGACATAATTGGTCAGCGCCTGGAAGTCTGGGAATTTGTGAGTATGGCGGAGGGATTCGGAGCGACGAACGGTAGCGGCGAATGCTGTGGTGTGCAAGTGGGCTGTTGTTGGTTGTCGCGCCGATGGTCGGTGAGGGCTGATATTGCTACAGCAAAAGATGCCGATGGATACTGCTTTCGTAGTTTTGGATACATGATCGTTTGAGAGAAGGTATGTAAACGGCATCCATCCCGTACCTCGCCTCGTTCGCTACTTCCCCATCCTGTTACAAGCTCCATCCCTGCGAAGAAACGAGGAAGAAGTTCACGGATACCTTGCTGTCCTGGCGGCAGTGGCTTTGGCAGGCAGCTCTGCCGCTCCAATCGTTGGAAATGACTCGATACTCGAAGCGCGGGATGCAGGCAACGCCATCGTCTCTCGTTTTATCTCCTCCACCGCGCCCGACGCTTCGCACTCGTACGCCCCTCGAACCCTCGACCATGCGGCGCTCGAATGCAAGCTGCATTAGCTCCTCTCCAAGTTCGGGAGCGAAAAGAAGACGGTAGTAAAGTACCTTTTCTGGGTCCTCAACGTGTTCGGCTACAAGAAGAAGCATCCTCTCTCTGAACTTGACTCCCTACTCGAATTCCATGGCCTGGTCGGCAAGGAGGACTGGACTTCCGGCTCCAAGCCCGTCGAGATCGAAGCCGGTCCTTACCAAACTCGGCAAGGACAAGAATAAGGTATCAAGTGGCTCTACTACGTCAGCAACCTCCTTGGCTGCAAAAAGAAGAAGCTGCTCGGCGAAACTGAGCATCTCGTCAAAAGCAAAGCCGGCAACCTCATCAATGAAGACGGCGCAGTCAATCGTTCGACTGGCAGCGGGTCGAGTGGCACTGGCTTTAACGTCAGCACCGATTCTGGCTGGGCCTGGCAGCGGGAACTTTCAGTGGTAAGTAACCGCTGGAGCAAACCTACTGTTCGGGACCATAACGCCTAGTGCTCCGTCAGTCAGATGACGACAAAGATGACGACGACAGCTTTGACGACCGCTCCATCAGCGATGATGGTGGAGGCCTCGCCGACGGCTCATCGGATGGTAGCTCCAGTGCTAGCTCTGGCGATTCGGCCGACGGACTTGCCGAGGCGCTCTCGGGCGGTTCGTCGGACGACAAGTCGAGCGACAGCTCCACCAACAGCTCTAGCGATGCCCAAGGACCCGTTTCGGGGCGTTAGTGCCGGCCACAAGCCTCAGTCGACTGACAGCGGCTCGAGTGACACCGAAATGAATGTACAGTACTGTGAGTAGCAAATGGTGCGGGATTTTACTATCCCTTTTCCAGAGTTTGGGCTGAGTCTGTAGGCCAGGCCTTTACGGACCAATTCTTCTGGTTCATCCTCACCTCCCTTCTATCCTCCATGTCTCCTTAGCCGCGCAGCACTGATTGTGACCTTAGTGGCAATGTTCTTTTTGTCTACCCTAACAGTTACCCTCACCCTCTCTTGCCGCTCGCTCTGCGCTCGGCCCGCTTCTCGAGACGTCATTGTTGCTGGAAGCCCGATTCTGCGCAGTCAAGGCACATCTAATGTAAAATTTCAGGTTCCAATAGCCAGCGTGTTCATCGGTCCAGTATTGCGCTTGCTGACCCATAGTCGAAGTTTGGTCTTCTACCACATGAGTCGGCTTTAGAAGCTCGCGTCTTGAAGGCACGTATTAGTTGCATTTCTCGTGTAATCCTCCGTGCACGGACGAAGGGTATGTATGTCTTTCGGTTTGGGGCAAGCTAAACACGAGTTGGGTGAATCCGACCGGGTCTCGTCTCGAAGCTGACGTTTAAGTGCCCTGTCTTCCGCGCAGGTCAGACGGACCCTGCGCGATCTCTGGAAGACCGGCGGAGAAGCAGACTGGAACCGAGACAGGTAGGGCTCAGGAAAGCTGGACTACAGTACAGTTGGTTAGGATTAGAGTTAGGAGTTGGTTTGGGCATTGAAGCAGAGTCAAATTCAAGCGTCTCTGGCCTCAAATGTTTTACAATTCGGCAGGGAGCCACGCAGTTCGCGCTGACCGGGGGGATCCAACCAGACCACGCGTACTTGTCTGCGGTGCGCTGAGCAACATCGTCGCTCGCTGACCGCCTATACCCTAAGGCTAGGACGACGAAGTTGTTTCGCTGCCATCAACAAGCTATCCTTTTCCCTCAACGAGGATGTGAATGGACGAGCTCGAACTCCACGCGCCTTTCAGCGTTTTGATGAGGACGTTGCCGGTTGCTTGAGCGTCGTCTATCTGGCATAGGTTTTGTTTGGAACTTTCAAGTAGCGCGGCTTTCCACACTTCTTCAGAGTTGAGACAAAGTCCAGTCACATTCAGAAGACAGCCATGCTCACGAACATGCACTACCACCAGATCCGCAGTCAAGCCCAAAAACGCAGTTGATACAACATACGCAACGGTACTGACCATCATGGAGTTCGGTGCAAGAGATTCAGGAACATTCAGTGTTGCGAGGTACCAACATGCACTTCTTAATGCAGGATAGCGAGTCCGGGCGTACCTATAGGGCTATCAGGGACAGAGCGCAGTTCAGGCGAGAACGCTCGCCCTTTTGTGCGTACTTTTCACGTGGCGCATAACTCATTTCCACTTCTTTCCTACAGTTGCCAACCGCCCGTGGAGGAGCCGCGACGACTAACCCGGCTCAGTGACTGTTCGGCAGCGCTGCTGGGAAGCGGGTGCAAGGTAAGGTGGCACTGACCTAGTCTGAACCACGCAATATTCTTGAGACATGGGCATGGAGTGAAGAGTACATGACGGAGCAGCGCGGGGCTCCAACTTTGAAGAGGGGGCTCTCATTTGCCGTCCCCTGAGGCTTGACCTAGGACGCCTCAATCTCAGCAACATGTGCACACTCGATCCTCTCACATTCTACTTGATAGCAGTTACATAGATCTGACGAGAGTAAATATGTCATGTTCAGCTGCACATCAAAGTAGTTGGTCGGGTCAGCAGGCAAGAGAGCTTTGGGACGTCCTCGGTCCCAGGATCAAGCAGACGCACAGTGAGACTCCGGAGTAGATGGACCTTTTCGAGAGCGTCGATCACGAGACCACAGGAGCACGGACCCGAGCACATCATATCCGTCGGTTGTCCATTGATTGGCACCAAACATTCCAGATTTGAGCAACGAAGCCGCAAAGCAGTCCAAGCTCTGTTGGCGCAAGGACGTCAGTTGGAAGCAAGCGGGTATCGGCGATGTCTGTGGCGAGGGCCGTCAAGGCGCCGCAGATCAGCAGCATGGATACTCCGCACTCTTTACATGGTAAGCACGGCACGGAAGCGAGCCTTGTTGGCCATCATGTGCTCGAAGGCCTCATTGGCCTTGGCAAGAGGGAAGGTCTCACACATGCACTTGACGTCGAATCGTTGGCTGAAGGCGACGGTATCCTCCGAATCGAGGGCATGACCCGAAGGCCAGCCATGCACCGAGATGCCCTTGGTGATCATGGCGATCGAGTTGACAGGGATGTCTCCAACGGCTGTCGTGACATTGCGAGACAGAAATTTGCACACCACAACAATGCAAGACGCAAAGGGTCAGCCATCGATCTGTTTGAGCTAGAGGCACGAGAATGACTGCTACTTACGTGCTAGGATGAGAAGCTTTCCCATTGCTCTGCATCCGCCTACCAATGGCGAAATGTGCTCCGGGTTTGGCGCAGTAGCAACTACGAGGCTGGCGCCGCCCAACTTCTGAAGAGCCTCAGCAGGATCCTGGCTGCTAGTGTCGATGTAGTCGGTGGCGCCGAGCTTCGTGGCAAAGTCCTTCTTGTCGGTACCACGAGAAAGTGCGACGGTTCGATAACCCATCTTGCTGGCGTACTGGACCGCAAGGTGGCCAAGACCACCGAGACCCTGGATTGCAACGATCTCGCCAGCAGTGATGTTCATCTTGCGGATAGCGTTGTACACGGTGACACCTGCGCACATGAGAGGAGCCATCTGGACGGCATCACCATCAGAGGGCAGGCGAACGGCGGCTTCGGCCTGGAGAAGGCAGTACTCAGCGTCTGTAGTTCGGGTGCGTTTGGCGAATGCCCAAAGGGACCGAGACGAATGGAATATGAAGGGTCAAGGTCAGTTTCTGACTGAGCACGAATCGGAAACGGCGGTGTTCCAACTTACATCCACCGTCACGGGTTACGCCATTGATCTGGCCGTTATCGCACATCTGGAACAAGCCCTGGTTGCACTGACGGCAAGTGCCATCATGGCCACCGTGCCAAGCGCCGCCGACGCGGTCTCCGTTCTTCCATTTGGTAACGTGAGGGCCAACCTCGACAACCTTGCCGACGATCTCGTGGCCTGGAATGCGGGGGAGAGGTCCGAAGGCTGCGTCCTGAACAAGTTTGTCACTGTGGCATACACCACAAGCCTCGACCTGTCAAGAATCGGTTTCAGCGTCAGCTTCAACTTCGTTTCAGCCATCTGTGTGGGAATTCAAACCTTTCGCACCCCGGCGGTATGAGCGAACTCTGCCTGTGCCTGGACGAGGAACTCACCTTGACGAGGATCTGACCGTCCTCGGGATGCTTGAGCTCGATGTCCTTGAGAGTGAGAGGCTGGCCCTGCTTCTCAAAGATGGCCGCCTTGTACGTCTTGGGCAGAGAAGACATGGTTTCGTTATGGATCAATGCGATTGAGAATGTATGAAAGATGGGAGGGAGAGGGGATCCAATACGATGGACCTGGTTCTCCTTCTACCCAGACGATTCGACTCAAATGCCTAGTGACGAGAATGCGCGGCGTCGAACATCGGCGCTCTCAGCTAGAGCCAAAATTGTCCGCAAACAGGGAGATACCTGAGGGTGCACGCCTCTTTCCGCAAAGCAACGGAGATATGAGGGTGGCTCCGGCCTCAAAGGGCTGAGCGCAGGGTCTGCGAACGATTGCCCGCGCACGGACAATAATCCAGGATGTCGCTCGACATCCAGCTGCACCAGACAGAGACTCGAAACTGCAGCTTAAGGTCGAGTTCGTGTTTGCCGAGTTGTGACCCTTCCCACTCCACCTCCACCCGTGATTGCATTCAAGGAATCCTGACCCTTGTGTGGAGGCTGGTCCGAAGAAATGGAGCCACTGTGCAGGCTTACTGACGGAACGGTGATGTGTTTGTGTCGGACCCCGATCGATCAAGACGAAGAAAACGCCGCTCTAACATATCACATCCACAACAAACAGTGAGTCGTGCGACAGCCAACTCTGCGTTACTGGACGTCAGGCGCGTCATCGGCAAGCAGATCGACAGGCCAACAGGTCCGCCGGTGGTTTGCCGTGACGTTGTTGCTGAATCACGCCTGCATCCCACGAGTACCACGCCCTGATTTTCGGGAAACAGTGTTGTTCTTTTCCCCATGAGTCAGCCTTCCGACACTCATGAAAGTGCCGGCCAGGCACATCAGCGAGACGGTGTCATCTGCGCAAAGCACCCTTTTGTCAGCGGAAACAAGGTGTTGGGTCCGTAGTGATGACGCTCTTCGAGCCTCGCTCAGATGTCGTGTGTTTGCCTCCGATCAGAGCCCTTACTCGGCATGGCGAGGGCTGTCTGACAGACTCAGTCTCTCATACCGGCTCACGAGATGCAAGAGTCAGCACCCGCACGCTCACCTCGAGCAGTGCAGAGAGGGTTGCTGGTCATATAAGACAATCCATCGCAATCCGATACCAACCTATTCCCTAGACCCCCATCAGATTCACGAAATCCACCCAACAGCCCATCCTCGCATCGACTGTAAAGCAATACTTCACCATGTCAACACAATCGGTTCCATCAAAGATGCGTGCAGCCACCATCAAGGATTTTAAGAAAGGCTACGAGATCAAGGATATCGACGTCCCCACCGACCTTGGGCCTAATGATATCCTGGTAAAGATCGCTGCCGCCGGCTATTGTCATACCGATTTGCAGGTGATGGAGGGTGTCTACGAGTCGCAAGGTGCCAAGCCGGGCCTGGTCGGTTCACATGAGCCCGTCGGGACGGTAGTCAAGGCCGGCTCCGACGCCGGCAAGTCGGGCATCAAGGTCGGCGACCGCGTCGGCTCAATCAACACGTACGGCTTCTGCGGCAAGTGCGACTCTTGCAAGCAGGGAAAGCAACTTTGCGACAACATGCCCGGTATGCTCGGTCTCACGCTCAACGGCGGCTTCTCGCAGTACATGAAGGCCGACGCTCGTGTCGTGTCCAAGGTTCCTGAGAGTATTCCTTTCGACCAGGCCGCGCCGCTCTTCTGTGCTGGTGCCACCGTCTACGGAGCTCTGCTTGCCGTCAAACCGGAAAAGGGACAGTGGCTTGCAATGGTGGGAATCGGCGGTCTTGGCCACCTCGGTGTCCAGTATGCAAAGGCCATGGGCTGCAAAGTCATCGCCATCGACAACCGCAAGGAGGGGTTGGAGCTCGCCAACAAGTCGCCCGACCACCTCAAGCCGGACAAAACCTTCCTCATCGATTCCGAGGAGGCGCAGAAGAAGTGCATCGATGAGCTCTCTAGCAGCCTGTACGAGACAAATCCTGGCGTTGACCGCGTCGTCATCAACTGCGAGGACCGCAGCCTCATCAAGTTCAGCCAGCAATTCCTGCGCAAAGGTGGTCAGCTGGTCGATGTGGGTCTCCCCGCCGACGGACCTTTCGAGCTCGACTCGTTCGCCATGAACTTCAAGGAACAGACCATTCGCGGTCGCTTGATCTGCACGCCTGAACAGTGTCAGGATATGATCAACTTGCATGCCGACAACGGCTGCACAACCTTCATCGAGAAGACGTACAGCGTCGACCAGGCGAACGACATGGCTGAGCACTACACTTCAAAGAAGCTTCAGGGTCGTCTCTGCATGGTCTTCTAAGGTCTTCGTTGACTGTTTTCATTCGCGAACGTAATTAGTAATGTCAATGACCAGATCTTGGAACCTTCAACCACTTGAATGTGATCCTTCGATGACCGTGCGCGATCGGCTTTCAGTACCGCAGCGGTCCGTGTGCATTCGATCTGGCGATGGCGGCGTGGACGCCAGCTCACGAACGACTGATGCCCGGCTATGATTGATCATTGACGTCTGTTCGGCGCCAAGGGATGCTATGGAGCATGCAAGTATCTCGAAAGTCCTTATCGATGCAGTTGGGTCAGATCGGACCCATTTGGCAGCCCATGTTCCCATGCGTGTATTGATCGACAGCTGAACTTCAACAAGTACCTTACCTACTGCAACCCTGTATCTCTTGATGAACGTGGATGAAATTGTACATGTCAAGCGAGACCGGCTGAGACAAGTTAAGTATGTCTTGTTGAGCAGCTCCGACTCGCGTCTTTTTCGGGGTATGACGGTCCGCCTCGATCAGTTCCACTGGATGGGAGGATATGGAGTATCAGGCTTTGTCGTAGATAAGCACGGCAGGGTTCCTGGCTGCATCCTCCCAGAGAAACCTCAGGCCAAGAACTGACGCAAAACTGAAAGCGTTAGTGGATTCGCTTGAGTCAGGTCAGGAGATCGGCCCACCGCGTCCCTCGGTTCCTGCCGAACGGCCCTCTTGGTATCAGTTGTACTCGGACATGCCTCGTTGCACAAAGCCCGCTAGAAGCTCGAGTGTGGACGAGTGGAACAGCTTCGGAAGCTCTAATCGGACCCATGTCTGCCTCGAATCACCCTCAGCGTCGCTCAGGATGGCGTCAGGCGAAACACGACGATCGTTCTGATAGCTTGACTCTCTTGGTCTCCTCATGCTTCAGGGGACGTAGCCGTGGTACGTGGTGATACGATGAGAGCTTGTTGAATACGTTGATCAATGTGAGTGCACATTCGTCCTACGTCAAGAGGAGATGCGAACGCGGGCAACGTGGGTCGCATTCATCCCGCGGAACTATATGTGGAAATCCGGCCTGTCTCCATGTGACGACGAGGTCCATTCCACAGACGACGCAGTGGCTTCGACCTTGCAACGCCTTTGTGGGATCGTACTCCAGAACTCGAGCTCTCAAGAAGGTCGAACGAACACTTGCGACGAATGTCTCTTTGATGGTGTGGAACGTGCATATTCTTTCGAGACAGGCTCCCCAGCCTTATGACTCCGATTTCCGATGAATGCATTGTCTTGCAAAGCTACCCGCTTTATCGTATGCTGCATAGATGGACGGCATCGATATTTTGGCGTTTAAGCTCGAGAAGAGGTCAGAGCCGCGATTGGCGGGGCTGAAGATTTAAGCTCCGAAAGACATTTTTCCTCGCTTCTTCCTGCCCTTCGGTACCATGTGAGCCACCCGGATGATTCTGTTTCCCGCGAAAGCTCGATGTATGAGTGGAAAGGCTCGGCTTTTTCTTCCGACTCTTGACCGTACGATGCCACATGCTCCTGTTCGTGAATAGCTGTTCGAGCTTCTGATGCTGGCAGTATGATGACTGTTCAGCATCCTGCCGGCGAATGAGGAGGGGCCTGCAGCGGAGGCGGCACTGGGGAGCACGGCGCCGCAAGCGTCGTCGACGTTGGCCGCTTGCAGAGAAAGTCCAGAAGCGTGGCAGCAGAGGCTGTTGGCGCAATTTGCTGGTTTGAATTCTCCTTGAAGCCCGGTTGATTTTCGCGATTGTATTCGAATGGGAAGCAGCATTCAACACGTCGGAATACAAAATCTGACACATTTGGATTCAGGTGAAACCTGTGCTCAAGCCCAGAGTCGAAAAGCAGACACAAAATTTGTAATCAAAACACGAATATGATTTTCGTGATTTTGAAGTGTGTCCAACAGCGCCTTCGCCATTTTCGGAATAAGTGTTCGTGGTTCTTCATCCGTTCGCGCTGTTCCCGCGGCCATCCAAAGTGTTTCACCTCTCGCAAGCCGGTCCTTTGTGGGAGCCTCGACGCAGGACTGGTCGCGTCGGCCAGGACCTAGACCATAGCGGAGCAGCGGAGACACTTTACCACTCCTGATCAACGTTGAACACGCCTCACAAATATTGGTTGGGTGTCAATCGAGGGGCTGCCAGACTCAGAAATACAAAGGAAATCCTTGATTGCTTCTGGCCGATCTGAATCTGGCGACGAACAGCACGCAAGCTCGTGCAGCTTTACGTAAAAGTCGTATGCGACCTGGACCGAGAGATGCTGGATAGCATGGGAACCAACCATGATCGACAATGATGATCGCCAAGGCGGCAAGGGCATCTGAGGAGAGATGAGGATGTCTCTCGGCAGTGACGAGGTCAAAAGGGAGCATGATTCACTTCGGAAGCGTCTGGGAAAATTCCGAAGATGGGACATCTTCTGCACAGGGCCGCGACTTCGACCCGCCCACCTGCATACTAAGCGCCCTCGCCTTCTTCGTGGCTCTTCTTCCACCGCCTCCGTTCCTGGGCTGCGAGCATGGCCACAAGTTTGAGACGTCGATCCCCTGGCCCGAGACAGCCACAATTTGTACACGACTTGCGCCCTCTCAACCTAAACCTGCGCCAGGGCACTGTCGCTGTCCTCCGTCACCTTGTTCCTGGGGGTTACCGTCCAGACTGACCGGTGTTCAAAGTTCACATCAGGGTCCGAGAGCCATTCAGTGACGCCTGAGGATCTCGGCAGCATGGTCTGAAACGTTGCTCACGCCTCCCTGGGAACTGTCTCAGCGCAATCGATCAACACATGGGAGTTTGACAGGCCGCAGCTCCATTCACTTAGCAAGTTCGAGTCTGCCGAATACAGTCGTTCTGGTGTCCTGTGGCTGAGGGCTGCCCTCATGTCGATGCTTGCCAGAGATAGCGCACTGTAAACACGCCAATGACTGGATTCTGCTCGGCATATATCTACCTTTGCCCTTCGAGGCGATCATTCCGCGACGATCCCCTACACGTTACCCTATCTTCGACCTTGACCTCACCACCTCGCCACCTCACCTCTCACCCTGTACGGCTACGGCAGTCGGGTCCGACTCTGAGATCTGGTATCTCCAAGCTTCAATCACCACAACCATTTCCACGCTCCTGCTGGTCAGGTTCTCTTCATATTCTTCCGACCTCGGTAGCGCAACCCTTCGTGATGCAGGCACCTAAGCAGATCAACACGGGCTTCGGCTCTTGCCTCGCCTCTATCGACCTCGAAGCAGCTCACTTTGCTGCAGAGCGCCTACACCACCTCTCCATCAACCCACCCGCCCCTCAGTACCCTGCTGGCTCCTCTCACGGCGCTGACTTTCACCGCAGCAGCTTCACCATGCCCATCGCTTACCCTCGCGCCACCTACTCCGAGCCTCTGGCTGGCGGCGATTCGCTTTCCGAATTGCTGCCAGGAACGCACGAGGTTCTGTCGCAGAACGCGCGCGCTGTTGACGCCTGCCACTTTGTGCCCGTGAAAGTGGAACCCACTCCTGGACTGTACACACCCTTCGTGAGAGGAGGCACCGACCCCAAGCAGCTGCGTAAACGGCGTGTCCTGGTGGTTGAGCGCTTGATCCCAAAGCGTGCACCTACCAACCCAGACGCTAAGATCCTTATCCTCACTCACGGTCTCGGCTTCACGAAAGAATGCTTCATCCCCATCGTGGATGAGCTCTTGAGGACAAAGCCCAACGAGATCGAGGAGATCTGGATGATCGATACCCTTGGCCACGGCATGTCGGCTGTGGTCAATCGACAGCTCGATGACCCTTCCCCTCTGGAGTTCAGCGATCGTTGCATTGACGGCAACGATCTCGCCCGCGACATCTTGCAGTTCATCTGCTGCTTCATGCCCTCAACACGCACCTCGACTCCGGTCGAACCATCGAGGACGCTCGACTTCCACCTTCCGCGCTTGCCCAGGAAGAAGCTTGTGGGTATCGGCCACTCGTTCGGCGGCGCAGCACTGACGCAAGCGTCTTATCACTTTCCAGACCTGTTCGATTCGGTGATCCTGTTGGAAAGCATCCTAGGCACCTTCGAACAGGTTGACCGTATTCACGCCGTACCGCTGGCTCGGTACACTTTGCTCAAGAAGGACCGCTGGGAGTCGCGCGAGGAGGCACGCGCTGAAGCTGACACGGACAAGCACATGCAGTTGTGGCACCCGTCGGTGCGCGATGCGTTTGCTGCGGGAATGTTGACGGAATCTTTGACGATTCCAGGCACCTACGAACGCAGTGCGGACAAGGTAGCCGAAGCGCTCTCGATTCGTGGAAACCGACCTGGTATGCAGGTCTCGCAATACCTGCACTGTCTGCCCGCACGTCTTCCGGTCTTGTTCGTCTCTGCACACAAGCCATTGCTGCTGCCACTGGAAGAGATCTTCCACACGGCGCAAAGCATCCCTAACCTCCACTTTGAGGTCATGACGGGCACGCACAACTTGCCACACGAGCGACCCATCGAGATTGCTCACCGCATTCTTCGCTTTTGGCGCGAGACCGACGTTACAGTCCCCTTCTTCCGCGAGAGCAGACTCTGAAGAAGTGCAATTGCATACTACTCTTTTCACACGGACACTCTGCTTCCAAAAGCTCTTCTTATAGATCGCATTTTTTGTAGTCATCTCAGGGTTCTCGTCACCGGCCTGTACAATAGTCATTCGATCATCTGCATCGCCATCGTATCCTATGTCTAAACCGTCTGGCCGTGATCATTCGAGGTGAGCCAGTAACAAACACCTTGCTGGCGTCGTAACGCGAACTTATCGATATGAGCGTATCGAGAGAAGTCTAGGTGCACGTTTGGCCTAAAAACAACGCTTAAATTTGGCGCTAAAATGCAGGACAGTGTGAAAAATAACCGTCGGCCATGCCTTTTCCGGAGGGACTAGTTGCGTTCCGCGGGCTTTGTCGGAATGTCCTCCACTTCGGAATGGTTTGCCGTGCGCCGTGCTGCGCGGTTGCTCTCAAAGTGTGGGTCTCAAGTGAGTGACATGGCTCGACCGACGCGATGTTGGATCGGTACAGGCTTTCTAGTGTACACCGGCTAGCACCGCACTTGCCAGCTGTGCAGAAGCGAGAAAGCGTCGACGATCCCGTTGAAAGCATCAATCAATCTACCATCACCATCCTTGCGACAACAGTCGAGTCCATCTTCAGCATAGTTCGTCATCAATCACGAGGGATGGCGGCATCGACAAGAAGAGTAGCGGCGTTGGCCTGGCACGCGATAGCGCTGTCTTCGTGTATCTATGGCTTCAAGTCGCTCGACGTGCTACCTGAGATCCTCGGCGTCGACATGAACAACGAGTACGGAGGTATGTCGACCCCGGTCTGCAGCTGCACATGCTCCGTTGATCCTGCTGTCGATCACGTTGCTGGACAACTGGGCGATACTGACTGACCTCGCACTGGGATTGGGAATCTTACAGGCGCCTTGCAGTTCTTGACCATGTGCGGGCTATCGGTAACCACTGCCGCCATGTCGCTCGCGCTGCTACTGGACATCACGCAAGGACCGGAAGGTGAGCATGTTTGACCGTCTTTGATAGGTCAGTCGACGGCGCAGCCAAACTGACCATCGCTCTTCCGATCATTTTGCATGGGTCAACAGTACTACGCTGGATGAAGGATCTATTCATGGCCGCCTCTCTGCCGATGGAGACGCTGATCACGCTGCTGTACTGGTCCATTGTAGCCATCAACAAGGATCTGCTAATGCAGCCCAGGAAGATAATGGATCCTGCCAACCCAGGACAGGTTCTGCGCGAGGAGTCGGTGTCGGTGCCATTCTCGATCGATGCCAGCATGCACGCGTTTCCTGGCGTGTTCCTGCTGGTCGACTTTTTTGCGTTCAGTCGACCGCTTCCCAAATCGATACCGATCGTGGCTGTGGCTGGATCCGTAACCGTGGGCTATACGTAAGTACAACTAGGATCCGCATCGTCTTGTCTTCATCAGTGTTTCATCATCGCTGACTCTCGATGATCTCCAACTTTGGCCAACACAGTCTCTGGGCCGAAAAATGTGCTCAGATGAACGGACACTACCCGTACCCTCTGCTGGACATCCTGAGCACTCCTCAACGTATTGCGCTCTACGCCGGTGCAGGCGCAACATCGTGCCTCGTCGGACTAGCAGTCGTTCGACTTCAGGCCCGAATCAAAGGGCCCGCCATGAAGGGGAAAGGCAGGAAGACGAGTTGATGAGCGTCGTTCCGTTACGGCTTCGAACACACCCAATGCCGTGCTCGGTCTCTTAGGGATGTACGACGTTGAACGAACTTCAAAGCACAGATACAGCGAGAAAACGAGAGCCAAATAGAATGATGCAAGCTTGTGTACAGTGTATGGTTTGGGATCCCGAGCGTCCGAAGGATAGCTTGCTCATTCAAGGTTGAGCTTGTCGAGTTGCCTGCCATCTTTGAGCCAAGATCGTGGCTGCTGGGAATCGAGAATCGGCCGGAGAACTCTGCCAGATCGCCCGATTCAAAGAACCTGCTCGGCAGTCTTGCGCTTTCAACACCCGACAAGAAAGAAAAGCTTTATGCAGGTGCAGGAGGTCTTCGCTGCAAAATTATGCAGGCAAGATAAGGGTCTCGTCACACGAGCACTGCTTCTCGACCGCTTGTACGCTCGTCCGCTGTCGGTCATGCAAGCGATTTAAACGTGGAAAGTCCACTGCAGCGTCTGTTCTGATTTTGAGACGTCGGTCGGAGCTTGTTCGTCCGAGTGTGAGGACGCTCGAGTCTCTTGATGCAGCGGACCATGTCACACCGACTTGACCGACGGCGCTGTCCTCTAGATGAAGGTGATTCGAGATTTCGAGCGATTGCACGCTTTACGTTGAAAATTGCGTGCTTTTCGCACTTTCTCCACACCAACACACACACACTACAATCATACACGCACGCCATTCCGATCCTCTGAGAACATTCGACTCGGCATGACCGACCGACAGCTACCAAGCTTCTCCCTAACGAGCGCGTTCATGCCGACGCACAGAAGGATGCAGACGCTCGAGTCGCTGCTTTCCAAATGATCGTCGGCTCGTATCGAACTTGCTGCATAGAGTAGCCGGACCCCGCATCCTGCTCAGGATTGTTGCCCGGAAGATGCGTGGCCCCCCCTCGTCTGACCTTAGCACGCGCCGTGAGCCCCGAATCTTGAACACATCGTCGCGTTCATCCCTCAACGTCCTTCCCTTCTTTCTTCTCGTCCATCCATCACATCGCTCCCTTTGGTCCCGAGCATCTCGCCCTTCTCGTGCATAACGCTGGCTCTTGCTGTGCAAGTCACTCGGTAAGAAGCAAAGCACCCAGTTGCATAACTTCCTCGAGATGCCTGTACAGTCCACGAATGGCAACGGTGCCGTCAATGGCGCCGACTTTGGCCAGTTCGCCGCTTCCCACGGTCACGGGGCGAACGGTCGCGCATCAGCGCTTGCAACCAGTGCTTCTGCGCTCAATGGTGACCATGTGAATGGCAACCACACCAACGGAAACACTGCTCAACTGCATGGCATCAACGGATATGGCTCACAGGCCAACGGACATTCGTCCAATGGCAACCATGCCAATGGGCGCGCTGACTCCGCTTTCAACGCTGGGGGCCCCTCGAGCTCTGCTGCATCCGCCAGTCGTCCCAATATTCTTTTCGTCATGGCCGACCAGCTGGCCGCGCCGCAACTTCGCATGTACAACGAAAAGTCTCAGATCAAGACACCAAACCTCGATCGTCTCGCAAGCGACGCCGTCGTGCTCGAATCTGCATATTGCAACTCTCCGCTCTGTGCCCCCTCCCGTATGGCTCTCGTGACCGGCCAGCTTCCCTCCAAGATTGGCTCCTATGACAATGCTGCTTCCATCAGCTCCGACCTTCCCACCTACGCTCACTATCTTCGCTCAGCGGGCTACGAGACTGTCCTGGCTGGAAAGATGCACTTCATCGGCGATCAGCTCCACGGCTTCGAAAAGCGTCTCACTGCCGACATCTATCCAGGAGACTATGGCTGGGCTGTCAATTGGGATGAGCCGGACCGCAGACTGGAGTGGTACCACAACGCCTCGAGCATCCTTCAAGCCGGTCCATGCGTACGATCCAACCAGATGGATTACGACGAAGAGGCCCTCTACAAATCCAAGCAGTATCTCTTTGACCATGCCCGCCGCCGTGGCGGTGGCGCCGATGCGCGACCCTTTGCTCTCACCGTTAGCTTCACACATCCGCACGACCCTTACACCATCGAGGAGGAGTATTGGAACCTCTACGAAGGCGTCGACATCAACATGCCCGAAGTCGAGATCCACCCAGACAGGCAAGATCCTCATTCAAAGCGTCTCCGTCACGTCTGCGACCTAGAGGGCAGAAACTTTACGCCCGAGCAGGTCAAGCGTGCCAAGCGCGCCTACTATGGTTCCGTTTCGTACGTTGATGCCAAGATCGGCGAGCTGCTCAGCACGCTTGACAAGTGCGGCTTACGCGACGACACCATCATCGTCTTCAGTGGCGATCATGGAGACATGCTTGGCGAGCGATCCTTGTGGTACAAGATGAGCTACTTTGAGAGCTCGGTCCGTGTGCCGCTTCTGTTCAACTACCCAAAGATGTTTGCCCCTCGCAGGGTAAAGGCCAACGTATCAACCATGGATCTGTTGCCCACCTTTTGCGATATCATCGGCATCCCGCTGCAACCTCAATTGCCGCTCGACGGCACCAGCATGTTCCCGCACCTCGTCGGACAAACGGGTCATGACACCGTCATCGCAGAGTACATGGGAGAAGGTACCGTCGCCCCCCTTTTCATGATCCGTCGCGGCCCCTGGAAGTACGTCACTTGTCCCGTCGACCCCCCTCAGCTTTTCAATCTGGCACACGACCCCAGGGAGCTCATCAACCTCGCTTCGGACAGGAACTCCCTCGACGCACAGACAAGGGCGACCCTCGAAGCTTTCGAGATTGAAGCACTCAAGCGTTGGGACATGGCAAAGATCACCGAGGACGTGCTGGCGGTGCAGCGCCGCAGACGCTTCGTCTTTTCCAGCCTCAAGCAGGGCGCCTGGACCTCTTGGGATTATCAGGTGCCTACCGACACGCAGAACATGTACATTCGTTCTCATCTTGATCTCGACGACCTCGAGCGCATGGCCCGCTTCCCTCCCGTCGACGAGTTTGGCCGCACCCTTCCTGCGTCGTCAAACGCCGCAGCGCACATCGACGCAAAATTGCAGCACGCATAGAGCGCTACACCAGCATACCATCTCATCCAACGTTCCTAGCACAACCATCGCCCCTATAATAGACTCGCATTGCTCTGTTGAGCCAAATTTCATTCAATTAAATTGTTCATTGACTGTCGCCATCGGAATCTTCTTCGTCTCCTGAACCGTCTGATTGAGCTCTTCCAGAATAGAAGGTCTCCCAATTTGATCGAAGCTGTTGCGCCGCCGCTTCTGGGCTCAGTCCGTGCAGCTGAGCAAAGTAGTCGTTTGCCTCCATCAGGTAGCCCGGAATCCCCTTGACCGTGTGGTAGTCGCTCTCCATCAATGCTCGACTACGCTCAACGCTGCCGAGGCACTCGCGCGCGGCAATCTGCTTGCGGTTGATGGTCGATGAAAAGCCAACGTAGACGTTGGCATGCTTCTTGGTGATGGATCGTACGACGTTGTTGTCGAGCGTGCACGAGTGTAGCGACACGCGCACGGCGCCGAAGGCCGAAATGTCTGCGTTGCGCAGCGAGGTCAAAAGGTCCACTGTGAGGCCTGCTGCTTGAACAGAGTGAAGCGAGATGTTGCGTCGATAGTGGAGAGCCACGTCGATCTGCGCTCGCAAGACGGACAGTTGGTGCGTCTGCGGTGTTTTGAGCTTTGTCAACTTCGGCAGTGTTGTGTCCGGCTCGGCCCTGTGCGGATCGTAGTTCCAGGCACGCCGAGGTATCCTGAAAGCTCGATCGATGCCTACCTCCCCGAGCAGCGCATTGGGGAAGCGATCGAATTGCTCGCGAATACCCTGGCACACGGATCGGAGCGATATTGGATCCGGCAGCTGATCCCATATTGCATCGAGCTCTTCCTTGCTTCGATCTCCTTCTTCGGAGGATGCATCTGGTATGCTGAATAGATCGTGGTAGTGCTTCGCTTTGTTCGGTGGCGGGTCGAACAGTGAGATGTGGTGGGCGAACCATGGATGCCATCCGAAGCAAGGGACCACTTTGGTGGGATGGCGCAATGCCAGCTCGGCGACCATGCCCTGATCTCTTGCATTCGTTGCCATGCATACCAGTCGACCCACTGTCGTGCTGCTGATGCGATCAGAAAGTTGGTCCAGATTGGATGAGGTGTAGGCGGCTGGATCGTCGGTGGGATGGCAATGCGAATCCACGAACAGGCCTGCGAGATCTGGCGGAGGCTGGTCAGCATCCGCCGCCATCTCGCGCGTCTCAAAGTGTGGTTCTGCTGCACACATGCTGTCTCGACGATCAGCCAGCAGTCGTCTCGTGTGCTCGATGGTGGTCAAGCTGACAGAAGCCGTGCGGCAGAATATCCTTGAAACGGTACACTGTACATATGCTAGTCGCTGTTGGACCCTGAACCGGAACGCCCGTGCTTCCCTCCACTGTCGAACGATCGCCGATCGACCAGCGATCGTGTAAGGCTCAGCGAGTTGAGGCGATGTGACATGTACTATCCGCGCACCGTGTGAATCTGCTTTTGACCCGCCAGCAAGTTTAAGGCACAGTGAGACTCGTACTGCATGCAACGCTTGAATTAGGTGACACCTATAATTGCGGGGCCCCTTCCCGACTTGTGGTGTATCCTACCGGCTGTCCCCGTGACCGGTTGCCGAAGGTGCATTCAGATGGAGCACAACCGCCACCTTGTCCTGATCCCATCCACAATCACGATTCTCGTTTCCTGTCTGACCTGTTCCCGTTTCGGCTTGCCTCCTGGTCACAATCTGTGCGTACAAGCTACCGTTCATTGTGACGTTGGTGTTTGCGATCAACAAGCTCGCCTGACAGGACTCCTCAGCGATGCAAAAGATAGGCACACACACGCGGTGTGATGCCGACACGGGTATCTACACCTCGAATGTCGACTACAGCCCCGAGACTGCATCATGTGTATACGAATATCTTCTCGGCTCTGTCGACTTTGATGATCAGCAAGAAGTGCTGAGAGAATGCAGCGGCGGAAGGTCCATCAGTCTCGGTCGACTCAAGCTAGATGCGCAAAGGCTCGGCACCGGCCTGGTCCACAAATGCAAGCTCAAGCCTGGCGACACTGTCTTGCTCTACCTCTATTCTTCCATCGACTTTGCCGTTGCTCTTCTCGCATCTCAGTTTGCCGGTCTTCGTGTCGCACTTGCCAATCCGGACTACCTACCGACCGAGCTCAAGCATGTGTACCGCCTCACCAAGCCCAAAAAGGTTTTCGTCCAGTCGCGCTACATGCACAGACTCAGCAAGGCGGCCATCGGTGGCCAGTCTGTCATCATCACCGACGGAGACGTGGCTGGCTTTGGCGGGGTTCTGTCGATCAAAGGCCTCATGACCAACGAGGCTGCTGCAAAGCAAGCCAAATTGCACGTTCCGGCAGATCTCAGCGAGACGGCATATCTGCCTTTCAGCAGTGGCACAACCGGTTTACCCAAAGCCGTCGAGATTTCGCACAGCAACGTCATCAACATGGTCGAGATCTTCCGCCACACGCCGACTCTTTTCCCAAAGCATGAGGACGGTTCAGAGATGCAGTTTCGTGCTCTCAACTTCCTGCCTTTCTTCCATGCATACGCACTCATCCTCATGCTGCACTATCCGATTCGCACGCGGGGACATACCAGCATAATGCGACCTTTCCAGCCGGAAGCGTACTGCCGTTTGGCGGCGGACCTCAACGTCAACTTTCTGACGCTGGTACCGCCCGTCCTCACTTTGCTGACCAAACATCCAGATGCAACACCAGAAGCATTCCGCAGCGTCAAGCAGGCGATCTGTGGAGCGGCTCCGTTAGATTTTGAGACACAACACGCCTTTACACAAAAGACGGGCGTACCTGTTCAGCAAGCATTTGGCATGACTGAGACCACTGTTGGTGCGCTCGGCCTTCCCGGCGACGAACCATCGGGCTCAGTTGGATGTCTTTACCCTGCAACAAAGGCACGGATTCGAGACGTACAAAGTGGCAAGCACCTCGGGCCAGGCCAACGCGGCGAACTGCTGATCCAAGGTCCACAGGTATGCAAAGGCTACTATGGCAATCCGACGGCGACACGAGACACTTTCACCGAGGACGGCTACCTTCGCACTGGAGATATAGCTATCGTCAATCCTCGAACTGGCGAGTTCAGCATCGTGGACCGACTCAAGGAGCTGATCAAGTACAAGGGATTCCAGGTCGCCCCAGCCGAGCTGGAAGGCGTGCTCGTCTCTCATCCTGCCATCGCAGCTGCAGCGGTTGTCGGTGTCTACGACAAGCAACAAGGCACCGAACTTCCACTGGCCTTTGTTGAGCTCAAGGCAGGTCACGCAAAAGATGCAAAGGTGGCAAAGGACATTGACTCCTTCGTAAGAGCCAAGGTCTCGCATCACAAGTATCTTCGCGGTGGGATTCGCTTTTTGGACAAGATCCCGGTGAGCGCGAGCGGCAAGATTTTGCGGAAAGAGATTCGCAAACTGCTGAGCGCTGAAGTACAGTCGAAGCAGTCAACAGGTGAAAAGGCACGGTTATGAGGCGGCGAGCTTGCAGCGCGATCCAACATAGGATCCTCTGTGCGTATGGTTGCGATTTTTTCCAATAAGGAATACACCATTCGATCGACCAAGCACAATAAAAGCTGGTAGTCTTGAGTATCTGTAACAGCAAAGGGAACTGTGGATGATTGAAGACCAGATGACTCGCAATAGGTTTCGAGAAGCAATCACTCGTGCAGAGAGGGTCATCATGGATATGGTTTGGAAATATTAGTACAGTTTGTGCGAGACATAAACTTGTCATGAGAATATGGCAGGTGAGAGAAGGGGTATCCTGCTGAGAATGCGGGCTAGCCAGCAACGCTAGCCTCCGTTCAAGGACCCGGCTTAGGCAGAGGTCTCAGCGTGAGCAGCCTCCCTCTGAGCCTTCCAGAGAGCGATCTTCTCCTTTCGGACCTTGAGACTCTTCTTGACATTGAAACCGCCGTCGAGAGTAGTGCGCACCTCTTCGAGCGAAAGAAGCGATGTTTCAGGGTAGAGGAAGTAGATGAGGACGAGGAAGACAAAGGTGAGACCTGCGAAGAAACCGAAGGCACCCGAAGGAGTGATGGCGTTCATGAGGCTGAGGAAGGTGGACGAGACGACGAGATTGCCTGCCCAGTTGACGGCCGTGGAGATAGAGGTGCCGATCATGCGAGTCTCGGTGGAATAGAACTCGCCCTGCTGCCAGGGGACGTTGCCGAGACCAATGGCGTACGAACAGACGTAGAGAACCATAAAGACAAGCATTGCTGAAGTGTATGAAGTAGGGTACGAATAGCCCTCGACCAGACGCTGATTGGTTGGCTGGAGCATCTTGGCGAAGATGCCAGCGGTGCAAACCAAGAACAGAATGACGCAGGGCATTGTAGCGAGAAGGAAGCGACGACGGCCGACGCGATCGATATACTTGAGGGGAATGAAGGTGCAGGCGAAGTTGGCGCCGCTGACGATGAGACTGGTGGCGGTGTAGTTGCGCAAGCCAGCCTTCTGGAATAGGGTGTTGGAGAAGTAGAGGAGAGAATTAAATCCCGAAAGTTGTTGCGCCGCGAGCGTGCTACTTGTCAAGAAGACCGCCCTACGAGTAGGTACATCGGTCCATACTTTGGCAATCCTTTGGCGAAGAGGAGCCTCCTCGACCTGGATGTGCTTCTTGAGGACGCCGACTTTTGCATTGATCTGTTCAGGGGTAGCAAGAGGATAGATGCGTGCGAGAGCGCGTGCAGCTTCATCCTCGCGTCGCTGTTTGACGAGGTAGCGTGGCGACTCGGACATGAAGAAGTGGATTCCGAAGACCTGGACGATGGGAGGGAAGGCTCCGAGAGCAATGATCCAGCGCCATCCCGACGATACATTCTCAAATCCAGCTCCGATGGCATATGCGACGACCTGACCGCCCGTGACGGCGATGCTGTTCAAGCATGTAAGGCGGCCTCGTGCTCGAGCTGGTGCAAGTTCTTGGATGTATACGGGAACGATTTGTGCTGCAGCGCCAACTCCGAATCCTAGCAGAACTCTGCCAATGACCATTTCGTATTTCTTGTGAGCGGCGGCTTGGACGATGGCACCGATGACGAACATGATGTCGCAGATAACGAGGGTCCACTTTCGGCCGATCTTGTCTGCGACGACGCCGGCGCAGAGCGCAGAGATGATGGCGCCGACGGTGAGTGCAGCGGTGATGAATTCCTTGTTTCCATCGGTGAGGGGTCTGCTGTCGAGGTCGCTGCCAACCTGGACGAGAACACTTGAGATGGCACCTGTGTCATATCCAAAAAGCAGACCTCCGATGGTGGCAAAGAAAGTGAGGCCCCAGAGGTAGAGACTGTTGCTCTCTCCCTGACCAGCGGCCTCGATGGCGGCTTCGTCGAGGACCTGATTGAGTTCTGCGGCGTCGATGACGCCCTCGGTGGAAACGACGGAGCGGGTGGCTATGTGAAGATGGTTGAGCTGATCATGGTCCGCGAATTCTTTGGAGGTGACCTTGTCGTCGGACTGAAGAGACTGAGGCTTCTCGTCAACGGGAGTGAGGTTGTTATCGTGGTCAGACATGGTGGCGGTTCCAAGGGAGCGATGTCTTGGTGGAAGTATCCGTGTACGTGTGGATGTGTAATTGTCGGGGGCTGTGCTTGTTCTTTGTCGAAGGCGTACGGGATATTGCAGTAGATGTGAAGCGAGATCTCAGACTTGTACGACGGCGATGGGGAGGGAAGAGGAGGAGACACAGGGGAAGGGGCGGGATGCCGATGCGACTCAGGTGGAGTAAGCAGTGAAAGAAAGACTTGTGTGGGGGTTTTAGAATAAGAAAGTGGGTGTTATATGTGAGATGCTGGAAGTGCGGGGTTGGGTGCTGTAGGGAGATGAGATTGGACGGAATGGATGAAGGAAGGAAGGAAGGAAGGAAGGAAGGAAGGAAGGAAGGAAGAGTGGCACAGCAAGAGACGAAGCGGGACGAAGGGAGGTGAAAGGATTTCCAATGGGCTCGCGTTCCATCGCGTGGGCATCCGAAATCGCTCGTCTCGCCTTTGCCGTTGGTGGACGGTCACATGCGGTGACGACTCGGTTTCGATGCTGTCGAACACTCGAGCATAGTCGAGCCACGGCAACAGCGGACCGGCGAGTCGATTCAAAACAGACGGGCAGCCCGAAGGACGAGGCGCACACTCTCGTCTACCAAGCTTCTCGGCTAAAAGGTGGATGCTATTGTTGTCGTTTGCATGTCGCTTGCGCCGCTAACAGCCATCCTTTCTGAATTGTTAGTACCATCATACACATTCGATCCGCCAAAGCATCACACGCTGCGTTTGTTCGCTCGCTTCAGATCGTTCCCTAATGAGAGGATGAAGGCATTCGCAATGGAGAGTGCAACGAGTCGCCATTTTGGTGTACGGATGGGAAATTGACCGTTCGGAAAGTTTCCATTGTTTCTAGAGTGTAGTTCCGGTGCGCCACGACACACAGGCTGCGTGCAGTCTGGAAGATTCTCGGCGAAATGCGAAATGAAATTCCGACTTGGCCTGGCAGCGCTTAACACGCGGCTGGCGCATTCTTTGTCGCTAAGCCAAGTCCTCTCGAACATCGACTGGATCAGAGACATGGCAAAAGCGAAGTGAAGGGATTCACAGCACCAAGGTTCACGGTTCACGGTCCGGGCTGACAAGTAGAGCAGCGCAAGAGATGAGACGGCTCGGGGCATTCTTGATACAACGTTGGCCGAGTTCGGAGGCTCGACGGCGATCTTTCTCGGTTGGTGGTCTCAGCTGTGCTTGCTTCTATGGCCACACTCGACAAGAAAATACGTGAGATACGCCAGGAAAAAATTTCTTGTTTTGTCTTGACGCCGTCCTGCGTTGGCTGACTGATTTTCGCACGAAAAGATGAATGGGCAGGAGAAGGAGTGAGAAGATTTTCATCCAAGCAGCCAGGACTCGAAGGCGGACAGACAGACGAGTGGAAAACGCGCTTCATGGTGATACAGGGACGACGTCGTCGTCGAGGGCCGGTCAATTGGTCCACTGTGTGACAGCGACCCCGCAATCTGGTGGCCTTCCACCGACACGCCAAAGCGAGATCACGAGTGTGGGGTAAGGAACGGTACGCATCAAAGTTGAGCGCCCCGCAAAAGAGGGTCCGACAAGGGGCGGCTGGCTGGATGGATGCTATCGAGGATCATGTTGCAGGCCATGAGCCTCTTTCGGCGCTTACGATGAGTACTTCTTTCGCCGATCGGTGTTGGCGCGGCCTTTCAAGGATCCGTGCTCCCAAATCCATTTATCTGTATGATACTGTTCAGCCGGCTGTACACACACCACTTTGCTAGCAGATAGCATCTGCCCGTACTCGACCTAACACGCTTTGCGAATACCGCCATCGGCCCCATCGCGAAAATAATCAAGCGACGATGCGGGACTGTGTTGCGGATGCGGGCCAAGTGGTGGCGGAAACCCACGTTCAAATCACCAGTACTCTGTCATAGACCAAGAGATAGAGCCATTGGACTACATTGTACAGCCGTGCTGTGACTCGCTACACATGTCTGGTCAACGTGTGAACTTTGTAGCTATTCGGCTCGCTTGTCCGTGCAGCCTGAGCAGCCGGAGCAGCAAGATTGGCGTCAATCATTGGCCTGACTTTGAAAATACAAAAGCCGGGCTGCATGTGACAATCCACTTGCTACGCCGCGCTCTTCGGGACGTTGGTTGCGCTCTTTCCGGACGCTGCACTGCACATACTGCACCTCCTCTGTTGTTCCGAACAAAGAACCAGCCGTCCTTCCGATTGCAACTCATCACTCAGTTGATATTGATCTGCAGTGCGCACTTCAATCTGAGTGGTGATCTTTTTCCTGTGAGAGCTGTCGAAAATGCGAGACAAGGAAGCAAACGCCCAGCTGATAATCACAGTTGCTCCAGACTGAGGTGTGCGGGCCAGAAAGGAAAAGGGGGTCGTGATCTACTCTCCTCTGCTCTTGGACCAGCAATCGCAACCTATCTCATAATAAACGAGACAATAATCATGCAAATCTGCACCGGCGATTCAGCGGAAATCGGCTGTTTCGGACTCGAATAGGCCGCTTTGGTGTGAATGCGTTCAGACAATCACAGTCACAATTGCCGTCTCGATCCTTGTTCTCACCACATCACAAAGCATCACATCGTCTCGATCGACATCATCGCCTTGCACTCCGCACCCCGCTCGCAACACTTGTCTCTATTGCTCCGAGAGCCAGCGTGCGGTCATTCTTTCGCTGTCCGGACAGCCCGCACCCATTGCTACATTCTTGGACCCTGTCATGATCTTTGTCTACTTCGCCTCGCATCGCTGAAACAACGACGACGACGCTCGACGCCTCTTCGTCATCCTTCTTTCAATCTCCAGCACGAATCAGCTCGCTGAGCGAGTCGCGCCGCCATTCTGTCTTCTCCCAGGTCCATTCCTTCTTCTTCGCGCTCGCCGCCTTCCGATACAACCCCGCGCGCTCAGCGCGGCGAACTTGCAACCAGCCCCACTGCTTCGCCCTCCCAACGAAGACCATCATACGCTAATCATCTGCTTTCGGTGCCCGCCTCGGGCCTCGCCCCAGGCGGGATCGGTATCGGCCCACCCTTGGCCACGACAAACATCGCTTCCACCTCGCCCGACAGCTCCAGAAACCGCCGCGGCTCTCGCTCATCCATCCTCGCATCCGCCACAGAAGCTGCCGGCTCGAATGCGACATCGTCTGACAGGGAGTCCATCCGCTCCGTCGGCAGCAGCTCACGCGGTGGACCGACCACTCCAAGGCAGAAAGCCAGACATCCCTCGCGAACCGAAGAGGCTGACCGAAATGTCTCGCCTGTCTCCTTCTACTCCTCCTTCGAGGCGCCCCTGACGTCCCCTCGTCAATCGCGGCAGGGAAGCATGCAGGCAGACCACATTCATATGTCGCAGCACCCGCGGTCAGCTTCACCCACTCCTTTTGCTCCGGCGCATGCTTCTCCGCTCGACCTTACAAATAATAGCCTCTCGTCGCACCCTTCATCGACCTTTGGAAGACCGACCGCTGCGTCTGGCAGGATACGCGCGCCGAAAGCACGAGCCGATGCTGCTATCAAGCACGGTCAAAACACAGACCGCTCCGACTCGCTTTCGCCCGTCATGCAGACTGTCGCGGCCTACGAACAAAGGTCCCTCTCGGCCAACATAAAGTCCCCCTCTTTGCGTAGCGGCGATGCTTCCACATCACGCAGTCCGATCAAGCACAAGCCGACACCCATCTCTACCTCCAAGTCCACCAACACCCATGTTCAGCTCGACAATGCTTCCTCTCCTCGACCGCGCTCCAAAAGCACAGCGGGCTCTGCCAACTCTCTCACACTGCCGTCCCCTAGAGATGCTCAGCGTTCTCCCTCCATCCCAGTCGAACGAAAGGATGCGCATGCAACGACAAGCCAGAACCCCAAGACACTGGCACCCACCTCGTCCAAGCCCAGTCTCCGATCCCGCATATTTGGATCCAAGTCTCCCAAAGTCGCTTCGCCTATCACTCCCTCTTTCGACTCGGGCACAGAGACACCCTCACCTAGATCCGCCCGCTTCCCGCCTTCCATCTATTCTGAGGATTCGCATAGTGATCCGAATCTGCTAGATAGCGGCGGCGACGCCCGGTCTGTTGAACGACCCATGCCATCGCCCAGCCATCCCGCATCACATCTTGCACTCGGTCACGATGACGATGACGACCCAAGTGATTATGGCACAGGCGATACGCGAGGAGATGCCGCCTCTAGTCGCAAATCAAGCGGCACTTCCAGCTTCCTCCGAAAAACGATTCGCTTCAAGGACAAGTCGGCCTTTCTTAAAACTCGTCCCTCTGTTTCCTCCATGGCCTCAGAATCAGCCACCTCTCTGACCACCTCGGTCCCGCCTTCGCCTCTTGAATCCCCTTCCGCTACCGACCTCGACGACGCGACCAGAAAACAAGCCGGCTACAGGCAGATCAGCGGTCGCAGAGGTGTTCAATATGGCAGAACGTCCACCGACGATTTCGATCGCGAAACGAGTTCATCGCCTCATCGCAACTCGCTCTCGCTTGCGCCCAGCACTCGGAACGCGGGCGATGCTCCTGGCCTGTTGTCCGCCGTCGATGAATTCGATCTCGAGGCATCTTCCAAACTGCGGCGCTCATCATCCCAAAGGGCAGGTCGAAGGCTCAGCCAGCATCATCCTCCGTCTCCGATACGCTCCGCTGCCACGAACTCACCGGACTCTGGTCTTCCGTCACGGCATCAGCTCGCAACCCCGTACCTCGAAACAAGTGCTCGGGGCCACATACCACGAAGCAGCAGCCTCCAAGGCTCGCTCAGTCGCAGCAATTCTGCTGCGGCCGCCTCGCAGCTGTCATCGCGTCAAGCTACAGCATCATCGGATCAAGACGGTGCCACAGTCACGTCGCCTCGTCGCAGGCCTCGCTCTGGTTCCGCTACCAACTACTCGCCTCAGATACAGCCGCGAACCACCAGCTCGCCTGCCCAAAGCTCCACCGCGCGCCGGCCTACGACGGCTCAAGGCAGCCCATCACTCACGAGCTCGCCATATTCGGCCCTATCAACTAGCGATCGTGCAACGCGAAGAGCAAGTCGTCCCAAGACCGCCGACAGCGGACACGCTTATTCTGGCTCGCTTTCCAGTCTTCGAGACATTCTGTTGGTAGCCAACGCCATCTCGGAGGAAGGCGCAGTCTACCGCACGCCTCCTGACACCGATGCAGGGCGTTTCGATCCGACTCGTGACCTGACGGCATCTCCACTACATACAGCCTCGCCAACTGACCCCAAGCGACCCGGTCTTCCGCCCAAGAATCCCCTCCGCAGACAAAGGCCCTCAGGCGCCAGCGTCACCGGCTCTCCCTCCGCGTCTGGTCATTCGCCTGCTTCAGCTCATCAGGCTGGCTTCTTTCCTGATGCCTCGACTAGCCGGACAGCTGAACAACGTCCGCTCGGCCTTGCAACCAGAGTGACTGCTGGGACCCGTCGAGCCTCGCCTGCTGGCTCAACGCCATCGATCACTGACTTTCGGACACCGTCATCGGATCTGCCGCAGCCCTCACCAATGGACAGACAGACCTCGAGCGACTACTTCCGCTCTCGTGACATTGTCAGGTCGCATGACGCGCCTTTAGGACAGCTGTCTCAGCGCTCACCTCGCCTGTTGCATAGTGCTCGCAGCGGCTCGACATCCCCGGCGCAGAACTCCTTGAGCTCTAGTCAGCACCTAGCACGAGCACCGTCAACTGGTTCGGCCTCAGCACGCATCTCGAGACGACACGAGCGCTCGACAAGTGATGCCACCAGCTCACTCACCGATCTTCGTTCTTCTCTCGGGCCAGAAGCTTCGACAACCTCACTCCATTCCGAAGCGTCTTCCGGCACAAAGAAAAAGAAGGAAGGCACCGGAAGCAAAGTGCTCGCCTTCGCGCGTGACCTCGCTCATCGGGAAGGAAGCGGCGACCAGGGTAGCACGCTTCCAAGCTCTGGCACGTTCCGCCTTGGGAAGAGCAGCAAGTCGAAGAAGGCAGACGCGGTATCGCGCCCCGTCATTCGCAGATTGTACGATGGACCACTGGAGACTGATGCGGCGGCTGCAGCTCAGGTACAGGCCATGGAAATTGGACTGCCCTCAGCCATGCGATTCACCGACGGCGTCAGTCCTGGATCTTCTGCGGTCGATCTGCAATCCTCGGCTGGCGCCCTACCACGCACTCCCAGCACATCGGACACCCGGGCCCGCTCCGTGTCATCATCCGCCAGCACTGCTCGTGATCTTTTGTCGCCTACATCCGGTCACCACCTCACCCCCCAGTTTGGTAGCGTTCTCGGTGCAACCTCGATCCCACGCAGTCCCAGCTTCGCCGCCCAAGCGTGGTCCATCTCGCAGGACGATCTGTCGCAAGATCAGAAGCGGCTTGTTAAGCGCTGGTTCGTTCTGCGCGAGCTGCTAGACACAGAAAGAGCCTACGCATCGGATCTCGCTGTGGCGCGTGACGTCTATCTGGCAAGGGCGAAGATGAGAGCCGGCATCACAGCGCCTCTGTCCCCTTTGAGCGTCCGATCTGCAAGTGTCTTTTCGCAGCTTGCCTCTCCCGAACCGACCACTCTCGGCAGATCGTCGCAGCCTCATCTTCAGCAGCGAGGAAGCGGGACGGTCATCAATCCAGGCACAGGTACACCAGGTGCGAAACCAAATCTGCCTCAACGTGCGCTCTTCCGCAATGCCTCGGCGGATGCTACAGCGACCGCGAGCTCTGCCGACCAGACCGCATCGTCGACGTCTTTTGCCTCAAGCAATCAGAGCAACCGTTCGTCGATGTACACTGTGTCTTCGCAGAGCTCGCAGACTTCCGATACGAGCCAATTCGCGCTCTCAGGCCATCCCGCTTTTGCAGGCGGTCCTCCAACACACTTTTCGATCGACGGGAACTCGCTATCACCCACCTCCGGAGTCAAGCCGCACGCCGTGGCACCTATAGGCTTGCCCAGCACAAGCGCCTCGCCCATCTCATCGATGCCTGCCACACCATCCATGTCGACGACTTCGGGCATCCTCTCGCCTGGCTTTCCAGGGCCAGTGGACGGGTCTGCGACCGGAGTGTCAGACGCCCCTCTCAGTGCTGCAGACGTGCGCATCATTTTTGCCCAACTTGAGGCTTGTGCTGCATTCGCGGACGAGATGGTCGTGGTGCTCGAGGCCGCGGTCGGCAGGGTTTGCAGCGGGACAGCAGAGGAAGCGGGTCAGCTGCTTGCTCAGGGCATCGTGGTGGAAGAGTCTGAGACGGACCGTGTCGGTCAAGCTTTCTTGAAACTCATGCCTCGTATCGAGCAGGTCTATACAGCTTACTGTTCACGGCATGAGGCTTCCATGGCTAGATTGCAAGAGTTGATCAGTACGCAGACTAAAGTCAGCGCTTTCATCGGCGAATGCACCCTTGCTGCACGGGCGTATACGAACGCATGGGATCTTTCCTCCTTGCTGATCAAGCCTGTCCAGCGTGTACTCAAGTATCCTCTGCTCCTCAAGGAGATCTTGGCGTCTACGAGCCTCAAGCATCCAGATGCGGAGAGTCTGTCGGCGGCATCGGCCGAGATTCAAAAGGTAGCAGACAACATCAACGAGGTCAAGAAACGCAAGGATCTGGTAGATCAGATTGTCAGCGGCAAGGCGACCAAACGCAGCACCAGCCAACGTATACAACACGGCGCGACTAAGAAGCTGCTGCGTCGTCAGGAAAAGGTCAAGAAGCTCGTTCTTGGCCCAGCAGAAGACATCCTCGCTGATGACGGTCAATACAAAGAACTTGTGGAGCAGTTCCGCCAGCTGGACAAGGCGACGAGCGATTTTGCGAGACGTTGTCTTGGCTGGTCGACGAGGGTCAAGGATGCGCACGAAGCGCAGCTCGCTCTCCTCAATCAATGGTGCCGTATCTACGCAGTTGATGGGATGAGCGCCGACACAGAGGCTGAGCACCGTGTCCACGCCTTTGTTCAGCTTGTCGAAGCCACCTTCCTGGGCGAGTATTGGTCTCAGCTGGATGCAGAGATCCGCACGAGCCTGACTCCTGCATTGCAACGCATCGCTGGGCTCTTCCCTCCGCCGCAGTCGGTCATTGCAAAACGCGACGATCGCGAACCAGACTACACGCGCTACCTGGCCGAAGCTGCTCGCGGTGGGTCAAAGGCGGTGGACAAGAAACTGACAGAGAGTGCCAACGCATTTATCGCGCTCCACATGCAACTGATGAACGAAATGCCGCAATTCAACTACGGCATCCAGACTCTCTTGGATCTATGCATCGAGTCGCTTTCTCGCACCCAGGCTTCGTACCACCTTCGCGTCCACCGTGCCCTTCTCGCGTTCTGGGAAGTTTACGGACCAGAGGGGAATGCTGATATCGCGATCAGCGAAGAGACGAAAGAACGGTCAATGCGACATCTCCATCCGGTCAAGATGTTTTGGCCGCTGCACAGTAGCATCGCTGGGTTCGCCGAGTCGATGGGCATTGTTTCCGGCCTCGCCGACGAACCTCGGTCTCGCAACGCATCGGTCAGCATGGAAAGCGACCTCCTTGCGGTAGGCAGCCTGAGTCCTTCGAGCACCAACCACTTCTCACCGCTGCAAGCGGAACGGTCTCTGCCCGATCCGGAGTTCGCATCCAGGGTGCCAGACGCCATGAGCATGAGCAGGAAGATCGAGTCCATCACAGCCGCAGGTAGCGAGGAGCTCTTGGAATCAACTACGGCGCGAGCTAGCCCTAGTCCAAGCCCTTTTGCGACCCCACCTTTGGGAAGCCGACCATCTCTGTCGCCGCAGCTTCCGCAACAGTCACTTCTCGGGTCACCTGCTCCTATCGATTCTCACCAGCCGCAGCAGCAGCAGCAGCAGCAGCAGCAGCAGTTGCAGCCTACGCTACGATCCGTCAAGTCAGGAGGCGGGCTCATCGGCCTCCTCCGATCTGTGGGCAGCAGCTCTGCCGTGGGTTCGCGCAAGAACTCGCAGTCGACAGACACCGCCGCGGAAAGCTTCGTCGACGCGCTCGGGTCCGATCCGCCTACGCCTATCAGTAAAGACACGCCAGTGATGCCGGACTCTGTGTCAGCCGGGCACGGACCTGTTGCTCCACCGACGTTGCCCGCTTTAACCTTCAATTCTGGTTTCTTTGGTCAGTCGGGCACTGAGTTCTCTATGGGAGCATCGGAACAGCGCAGCGAAGCAGACGACACGACACGCAAAGAAATCATCGAGACGATGGCCGCAGTGGCAAACAGCGGATCGAGAAGCAGCAACCAGACCAGGAACGGATACCCTTTTCTTGAATACTCTGTCGGCGACTTGTTCAGGGTGACGAACCAGGACGGTGCACACCTGTTCGGCCATTCTGAACTCGGCTTGACTGGATGGGTCGAACGGGAGAACTTCGTACCCTTGTCGTGAGCACCGGAGCCTCTCCAGAACAATTGCTTTCATCTTGTCACTCAATGTCACCTTCCTTTCACTTGCTTTTGTGTGATAGTGTATGAGCGCATCTGCTCTCGTTTTGATTTGAATGTCATGACTCGTCCAACGCGGCCTTGACGAGTTCAAACGTAGTAAAAGTAGCGGCAGCGGCAGGGATAGCACGCAACAATGTCGGACTCAACCCTACCAAGAAGGCTCTTGCACCTTCTGTTCGGTAGATCTTGCTGGCCTCCTCCGATACGTACTTGAGCACCAGTGGACCTCCCAAACCTCTGGGAAGGGGATGGTCGCTCAGCTGGATCCGGGATTTGATCACGTCCAAGGGGTAGCACGCTAGCCAATTCAAGATTCCACCGCAACTTCCGCTTAGCATCAACGCCCACACGGGTAGTCCATTCCGCGTTGTTTCGCTGGGGAGGTATGTTCGGAATCCACCTTTGGCCAGTTCGAATCCGGTGTAGAATCCGGCGTACGCGGGGACTTCGCGCATGACTGTTACCCAAAACCCTCTCATAACACCATTCTTGACACCGTATGTCGAGTAGACCTCCTTCGCAACCGCCGAAAGTTTCTTCGACTTTGCAACTTCACTGTTGGAGTTTCGAGAGGTGATCTGTGCCTGCATTCTGATCTTGAACAGCTCGACTGGAGAGCTGAGGATTGAATTGACTCCACCTGCGATTGCACCTGCAGCGGCGATCTGCGGTATCGAGAGGGCCTGTGTTGAAGGAGAGATGAGACGTTTTGCCGATTGGAACGCTGTAAAGAGGAGTGCGTTTTGTGCTGCGATTCCGATGAGAGGCGATGCCATGCCTTTGTACAGTGCGAGGATGCCTTCAGCAGAGACGGTTCGGGTCAGGACGTCCATGGGTCCACGGTAGGTGCCCGGTGATGCGATCTGCGAGCGTACCTTGACCGTGTCGAGCGGTTGTCCTACCATCACCTGCGCCGCTCCAGCCAGTGAACCAGCAATTAGATCGCCAGAAGGCAATGCGAACGGTGGCCATGGCTCGCCGACGGTAGGAGAGGACATCTTGACGCACGAGTGGCAAAGGCCATGCAGAAATCCGTCTGGTTGACGTCTGATGGACAGATGTCAAGGTTGAGAGGCTCAAACTTGGTTGTCACAAGAAGATTCGCGGTTATCCAAATTCAGACGAAGCATGTGGCCTGAGCACGTCATTTCGCATTTTCGATATGAAATCTCTCAGTCCTCCTTCATTGCATCAGCTATCACATACATTGTAACTGCATCAGAAACCGGCACGGCTCTGGTTGCTCATGCACGCGGTGACGATGTTCAAGCGAAAGAAAGAATGCAAAAGGTCCGTGTTGCACGTCCTGGACAGAGTAGCCAGGCAAAAGAGGATGGTGGACGGGACTAATGCTCGTTCGTGACGATACTGAAGCAAAACGAGGTATGGAAGGCCTAGAAAGAGCGTAGTGTAGGCAAAGGAAGTCACAGAATCTTCCATCAACGACCGCATAGAGAGATCAGATCAAGCGGGTGTATCTAGTGAGCCCAGAAAGCCGACTCGTCGTCGTTGTCGTCGACCAGATCCGCGGCATGCACTTCAGCCGTGCTGTTGCGAGCGTCCGAGATGTCGACTGAAGCAAGACCATGTGCGTGCCCGCGAGTGGGCGGATTGGCGAACGGATCTTCGGGCAGGGAGTCTTCTCCACCGTGCAAGGGTCTCTGCTGCGGCAACCTCGTTCCGGGATGAATCGTATCGTATTGGGGAGGCAGTTCCATCAGTCGACCGGACCTGAGGTTAATCAGCTCGTCACCGTTGTCATTGTCGTCCAGCAGAAGGCCGGCATCGGCGTGGCGAACAATGCGCGTTGACTGATCGGCGCCCTCCGACACCTCGGCCCAGCCTCCATTTCTCGAGATTGGCGAGGTCGGAGAGCCAGCCGTCTGCGGTCGAAGCGAGCTGAAGGGAAAGGTGCGCTCCGTTCCACTGACAGGTGAAGTGTTGCTAGCTAGCAGATCCTGATAAGCAGCCTGCGAGGCGGCATCTGGGCGGTATGTGGGACCAGGACCGACACGCGTTGATTTGGTTGATCCGCCGTCTGAGCTGATGGTGCGCGAAGCCACGGGTGGGCTGCCTGTACGGCTTTGCAGCTGCATCTCGTGGTAAGTGGCGCTGTCGTGTGTATGCGGGTCATCCGAATAGAAGCCAAATGCACGCTGGATCGAGTCGGTGGGCGACCATGCATCTCTCGAGCCATTTGGCAGGTTCCCGGTCGTGGTTATCCGTGTGCTGTGTGCGCTTGAAGCGTCTCGTCGTGCTGCAGCATCCATCATGGCATAGTCGTCGGTAGATGCGGTTTGATGACGGCCATTCTGCGTGCCTGTAGCAGCATGCCAGTGATCGTATGCACTTGATGTCCAGCTGCGCAGCGAAGCTCGAGCAGAGGGAGCGTGGGTGAGGGGTCGCGAAGCGTCAGAAATACTATTGCGGTCCGCAGCTCTAGTTTCGCGCGCTCTGGCGGCATTTGAGTCTTGCCGGGTGTCGCTGCGGCCAAAGATGCCCGGCGCGATGGGCATGTTGGGATCCGCGCTGAAAGGCACGGATGGATCATTGTTGGGCAGATCCCATGCGCGAATGTTTTGTTTGCGCTTCTGATGCCTTCGGAAGCAAAACCACCCGACAGCAGCACCAATGAGGCCGATACTCGCGAAAAGGACTACCATGAGGATGAGGAATCCAGCGCCAGAGAGACCTCCGCCGCCGCCCTGGATTCTGCGGCCGTTCTTGATGGTTTCGATGACAGTCACGGTGGCGACCATGCCGCCATCAGTGGTGAGCGATGCTACTGTGGATGTTGCGTCCGGAAAGATGGAAGCACGTGCAGCGGTGATGGTGGGAGCAAAGACGTTGTGCGCATAGTTGGTCTTGGCGATGCAGGAATTGTTAACGTACTCGTTGAGTGCAACGATGTTGAGCTTCGAGACACCACCGTAGCCGCCAGACGCGCGACTGTCGGCCATGGTCATGAGAAAGCGTGTGCCGCCCGTCATGGCGACTTGCCAAGTCATGTTGTTTGTAGTGCCCGAGGGAGTTTGCACATTGATCGGAGGGGCGGACTCGGGCAAGAAGATGGTCGTGATCGGAGGAGCGTAGCTGCCGTTCCAGAAAATCTCGTAATCTTGACACATGGATGCCGGGTGTTCCGTATAGAAGTAGAAGGTGGCGTCGTACTGCACAGAGGGACATGTATCACCGATATTGGGACTGAGCGCTTGAACAAAGCTGGAGGAGTTGGACATGAGACCGGTCGAATCGGTGACCGAGACGATCATGTTTGGATTGGCGGTGTTGCCGTTGTAAAAAGGGACGCTGTACTGGTAGAGCCACAGATCCTTGGTGGCGTCATCGTAGGATGCAGGAAGGCTGATGGTGACGGGCCAGTAGTCCTCGATGCTGATCATGACCGTGTAAGGAGGCGTACCTCGGCTTGGGTCAAATGTGATATTCATGGGCTGACACATGGTTGGCTGCGAGACTTGCACGTTGACATTGTGATCAGGCGGGCCGTTTGAGGTGGTAGCTTCGACAGCTTCGGCGGCGAGCTGCTTATGAATGACTGCGTCTGGAGACCGTCGATCCGGTGAAGCTGTGGGCAAAGCGAATGTGGTAGTGTTTGAAGCATACAACGAATCAAAGCTACGAAGCGCTGGGGTTGGAGCAGGAGGCGCAATGGCGGCCACGACGGATACAAGGCACGCGCAAATCAGCGCCGGAAGGAGGATAAACGCGTTGCCTCTCGATCGACTCGCCCAAGGGCGTGACCTGGCATCATGATGGGACAAGAATTGAGCATCGTTGCCCGAAGCCGTACTAAGCGCTCGACGTGATTGAACTCTAATCGGTCGTATGCCCGAACAGGTGACCTCAGATGCATCAGAAGGAGGACGACCGGTCCTGGTCGTTGACGTTTCGCCTCGAGCGGCGATGCCCGTCGACGCGGCATCGTATGATGATCGTCGGCTAGAGCCGGCGGCATTCGAGCCGCAACCACACAGACACGGGCGGTCGCGCATGGTGATGGCAGTTCTCGCGATGGGTCTGGAGCGTATTGGGACGAGACGCCGTGGTGATTCGATTTGTGACAGATGCCTGCACAAGCAGTAGCTGGGTCTTTCTGGAGCTGAAATTAGAGAGAGAGCATTCCAGACGCCGTGAAGACACAAGCAGATTCCGGTAGGAGACGCTGAGAAGGTGTCCAGCGGTTGGGTAGGATGGGTGGGGGGATGAGTCTAGCGACAGCCAGCGACTGAGAGGCTGGCCTTGGTTGGAAGCGAAAGTACCGCCGGCCTGCTTGCCAGTCAGAGGAGATGTGGTCGTGAGGGTGCGGGAAGAGAAGAGGAGGATACGGACCACGATGAAAAGACCGAAGGAGGTATGACGGCGGAGAGGAGTTGCAAATCCAGGAGAAGCGCGATCAGGGGCTGGAGCAAGGTGAGGCGCAGCTGAGCCACTAGCGGGCGTCGAAAGAAAAGAAGGCGCTTACAGACGTGAGTCAGGGAGGACAAGCGACCCCAAGAAGCCCTTGGTGCACGCAGGCGGCCAGGGAGACAGAGGGACAGACAAGCGTATCCGTTGGAAACGATTTGCAGATTGCACCGACACGCGGATCAACAGAAGCCGCTCAGTTGGCGTGACAAACAGAAGCACTCTGCTGTAGCACCGCTGTAACACCAGCAGCGGGTGCCTTGGGACCAGACAACAAGCAAAGGGTTCGAGCTTTTCCAACGCAGAGGATGCGAGCCGAGCCAAATTGCCAGCCTTTTTGGTTTCCCGACTGCAAGCGGCGGAATAGCCGAGGCTGCAACGCTACCGAAGCAGCACTTGTTCCATGGCATGCGAAATTTTCTTTGAACAGGCGATTCCACCGCTGCCTCGCTGCTGCTGGCGTCGCAGAGTGAGGAACATGCACGTCGCTCGGCACCGTGGCTCTTTGCATGAATGTGTAGCAAGCTGACGGAAAAAAGGTGGTCAAGTTGGCTGGCCATTTCTGGATGGCATGCCTATACTATCCATTGTATGTGTAGCATTGACGCAGCGGTGTTTGCGAGCTATCAAAAGCAAACAATCGGAAAAACAAAGAGTACAAAGGTGATGCAGATACAGTGTGGCCGCATATAAGCCGACAAAGGCAAAATACAGATCCGATACGGTTCCAATTAGGGTGGGCCTGCCAAGCGATAACTTGGGCGACGTTTGCTGGAGGAATATCGATGCCGCGTAGCTGGCGTCACAGCCGCCATCAAGACCAGCTCAAAGTTCGATGTTGTTGTCAAGAGTGACCATGACGAGGACCGTGACGGTCGTCGACTTGGCTTCCCTTTTACCGCAAGGTCGTGAGAGCGGAGGAAAGGAGTAAAAGCGCGTTTGGACCTCCCATAGCAGGTTGCATGCTGCATGTTCACACTCGACAAACGCATCGATCCATCAACTCGGTCCGGCAGGCGCTTCTTCAGGGTGACATATTGCTGTGATTGCCTTTGAGGCATCGAAAATAGAGGGTGACAGGGACAAGTCGATGAGAACAAGAGATTGTTGATGGTGATGATGCCGACGGGCACGGGTCTAAAAAGAGGTTTCCATTAAAACAAGAGTACGAAGTGAAAGAAGGAGTCACGCTCAGCACGGACGGCACCGAATCGTTCCGTGTATACGACGGCGTCTGTCCGCGCAAGCAAGCCAGGCAAGCAAGTTGTATCACAAGATACCGCTGTCCTTGAGCGCATTGGTGAGGATGGTCTCCTTGACCGCTGCAAAGACAAGACGGATATTGCTGGTATCGGTGGCCTGGGTGAGATGTGGGTAGATGCTCAAGCGCGCACGGTTGGTTTGTGTGAATCGCCAGAGAATGTACTTTGCCGCCTTGTTGATGTCCGGCCCGCCGCTGTACTCTGGGAAGTACTTTGACAAGGGCTGTTTTGGGATCTTCTGCTTGAAGATGTCGATTTTGTTGAGGAAGAGGATGACCGAAGTGCGCAGGAACCATCGACTGTTGACCACCGATTCAAAGAGGACCAGCGATTCAGCCATGCGGTTCTGACCGCTCTCCTCCAAGAGCACCTGGTCGTATTCGCTCAGCGCGACACAGAAAATGATAGACGTTACCGCCTCGAAGCAGTGAATCCACTTTTTGCGCTCTGAACGCTGTCCTCCGACGTCAAAGAGGTGTATTGAGAGCTGACCCATGTTGAATCGTGTCTCGCTGATGCCGGTTGTTTTCGAACGTGCACGAAGCACGTCGTTCTCGTTGGGGACATAGTCGGACTGGCCGATGCGGTTGACATTGTCGAAAAAGTAGGCGGCACTATCCATGAGATAAAACTCGCTGCTGCGCTCCATGATGGCGGGGATGATGGGGTCCTTCCAGAGCGAGTCGACCTTTCTCGCCATGGTCTGCTCGAGCGTAGCGCCCGGGTCGGCATCGACTCGATACTGCAAGATGGCGTCGACATTCTCGCGATTCTCTGGCATCTCGGGCTCCATCTTGAATTTGCGAAGAGCAAGAACGATGGCCTGAGCTGAGTCGACCAAGTTTTTGATGACGGTGAGTCGATAGAGTAGCAATTCGTCCTTGGTGTAGCCATTCTGGTGAATGATCTTCATCTGCTTGACGATCGTCGACTTGCCCGACTCACCAGAACCGAGTAGGAGGATCTTGCATTCCTTCTTGAACTTGCGGCTGTCCTCTTCGATCTGCTTGTCAATAGCGACACTCCTGTCCTTGGCATCCTTCTGGTCTGTGGAAGACAGGCAGTTTCCCATCTTGGCGCGGTTTGGGCCTGCTCCGGGACAAAGGAGGGGTGTGAGTGCGACTGTGGGAATCAGTGGTGCAGCTCGAGCTCGTGCCGAGACTGCCGATCGAGCCGTCCAGTGGAGATGCTGGATCTGGGTGTAGGAGCAGGCTGCGTGCTTCAAGAGTTGCTCGAAGATCTATCGAGACGGTCCATGAAAGTTGAAAGTGATTAGTGTTTTCGCCTAACACGCCTTATCGTGGTTCGTTTCAGTCGCCCAAGGCCAAGCCGGCAGAAACAGCTTGAGCAGATGCGTAGACCTCCGAAGTGCTGGTCCGGGTGGTCAGATCCACGAGCCGGTCGCAGGATGGCGCCGTTTAGCTGTGTCTACACCGGATCTGCAGCGCTCGGTTGGATGTGGGCGCCGATGTTGGCAAGGTCGCTCGCTGTGACTTTCCGATGCGGTGCTTCCGGATAGCCACGCTAAAAAAGGCTTGGCGGTAAGTTGGAACGGATGCGCGTCGCAAAAGTTGTGCTGCTGGCAAACTGCGTTGTCGACGTGAATCTGGCGAGATCAAAGCAAGTACGAGATCAAGGATTCGTTGCAGCAGCCGAAAGCACGGCAGCGGCAGTGTTTGTCGGATGGACCGATTGGGCAGCTCCTGGCGAAGAGAAAGGCGCAAAGAGCTAAGCAAGCCGGCGCTTTGTGAGCAGTGCCGTGTGATGGCCGAAACAGCGCAAAAGTGGACAGCAAGGACTGACAAGCAGAGGACCGAATGATCGAGCGAGAACAGAAAGCGGAGGGTAGAGCAGCCGCGGTCGTCTCGTACACGGAAATGTTGGCTGACGAAGAACGAGATGCTCGGTAGCAGACGGAGAGGAGGCGGACGTGTCTGGTATGAGAGGATGGACGATGGACGAGACCCGAGCGCGAACGACGTAGAAAGGACAGGATGCGACGCGGAGGAGATGGTGGGAGGTGCTAGCGTAAGGGTGAAATCATCAAGAGCTAGAGAGAGAGGGGGATGCAGAAAATGAAGCCGAGCCAGACGACGACGGATGGAGAAGTCTCAATTGTGTTGCCGTGCAGTGTGTCTCGCAGACGACGCGGTTGGATTTTCGTCCGGCGACTGGATCTGTTGTGCCAAAGGGACAAAGAAAGGCACGGACGGTAAGCCGAGCAGCCTCCGTTAAGCAGCAGCAGGCGGCAGCGGCGGTGACGGTGGGGAGCAGCTACAGTGTTTTTGAATAATGTGCCGTGCTGGCTGGTTTCACCCATTTGGGAGCGAGGAGAGACAGCCGCTCTGGAGAGAGAGAGAGAGAGAGAGAAAAAGGAAAAAGAGGCGCCAGTGAAGCATCTGTGGAACGTCGAAGTTAAGCGAGCTTCTTGGAGCAGCGTTGCAGCTCGGCCTTCGACTCTCTCAAGTCAACAAATTCCATCCAAGCCGTCAACGAGCCAAGGTACGAGCCTCACGTTCCAAGCGCAGTGGACCGGACAGACAGACAATTTATTATTAATAAATATTGTAGCGAAATGTAGGTTTAGGCTCGAGGATTGCCGCGGCCCAAGCAAGGTGCAATTTTAGAAAATAAGAGGGGTTTTATAATTTGATATTTTTCATACTCTTGTGCGCCCTTTTTTGCAATTG
Source organism: Pseudozyma hubeiensis SY62 (assembly GCF_000403515.1). Lineage (NCBI taxonomy): Eukaryota > Fungi > Basidiomycota > Ustilaginomycetes > Ustilaginales > Ustilaginaceae > Pseudozyma > Pseudozyma hubeiensis. Next base: position 166,854 of record NW_012133819.1, on the reverse strand, counting down.
GAGATCAGTAGCCCGCATGAGGCTGTGAATCATTGATAAAAGTGTCGAGTGGTTTCCATCGAGGAGGAATCGAAAGTGACTGGACATGGCTTTGCGGACTCTGAAAAAAGTCGATAGCCGCCTTTCTCATCTGGCCACCCCCTTGTGCCTCTGTCGCCGTTGCTTTTTCTTTTCTGTTTTGCGCTTTCTTCCGACTTGATCAAAGAGACAGTTCAATTGCGGACAAACATTGATCGCTCGGACACATTTCTACGCCGGGTCTTGAGCTCGTCGATACTGTGCACTAATGGACTGGATGGCGGACCAGACGATGATTGCCCTTGTCGTGATCTATGCGTGTTCATAGCAGGCCTTGCACCATCTATGGATTGGCGTCGAAGACGACTTCGGTTGTCGTTCATCAGCTGGCGAACTTTGCGCCCAAAATCAGCCCATCCGTCACGCCCCACCTCCCATTGCCGGGCGTGCGTTGGATTGACAGCACGAGCGTTCGGTTAGCGCTTGAAAGTTCTGCCTTGACCAGCAGCCGGCGCGCTTAAATGGCAGCGTGTGCTCGCCTACAACCGGCCTTGACTCGTCTCTGGTCCCTTCTGCACCGCTTGCTAGCTCGTATCAACCTAGATACTACCAATTCCAATCGTTACGCGAGGCGAAGCGAGGCGAGGTATGGCGCTGCGCGCCTCGTCGCTGAAACCCTGTTTTCCTGAACCGCTTCTCGCTTCCATTGTAGCAATGGTGCCGACCTGCATTGTACATGTCTTCGCGGTTCGGTTCCATATCCATCACGATATCACGGGCCTTCGCGAAAGCTGGCGTCGGCTTAGCATGCAACCATATTGCATCAATCAGACGATTACTTCTCTACTCGTCAGAACCGATGCGCGTTCTTGACGCGGCTCGATACTACTTTGTGCTTGGACCCATCGTTTTCTCTTGAACCCATTTCGCTAAGGGCTTGGCGCCATTCGTGACTTGCGCTTCCGACGCGGTCCGCACCCTAAACGGCAGCGGCACCTATCCAAGCGCGATGTCCGATGGCATGCAGGACTCAGTCGGGAGGAGGGTCTACTGTGTGAGTCGAAAATTCTGCCTGATGTTGTTCCTCTTACCTTCCGCCGAAATAATGTCAAGTAAGGGGTGAATCGGTGTTCCTGGTACCTTGCTCCTGGAAGCATCGTCAACTCCCGAATCGGAAAGAGGCCAGAGATGCACATCTCTTGAGCTGTCCGATGCAATGCGCTGCAACGGCGTCTGGTCGGATCCTCGAGCGGAGTTCCAAAAACCTTGTTCGCGGAGCTGCAAAATTGTAATATTCACTTCAGCTTGGACAGGCCAAGCCGCACCGAGCACGACGGTTGACTGCAATCACACTGGACTAGACTGGCCGCAGGCGACCACGTTGCTGGACCAACAACAAACACTAACCTGCAACCACGTTGCACCATCACCTTCCACCAACGATTGATAGACAACGTTCGACCGGAATCTTCAAGCTCATGCTGTCGTCAAATTGTTTGTCAAGCCAAGACACCCTTCGCACTTCTTCCTGTCTCGAGAGGAACTGCTGCAGTTTGCTTGAGCGTGTGCAAATGGCTCCGAACGCTGTCCGCCGGATCGAGACGGGCACTTAGAGTGTCTAGACTAGTGACAGCCGTTGCATGTGATCCGCCCCTGCACCGGGGTCTGATATTGGACCCTTGCATACATCTAGACCGCACCACCCTCTCGCACAGTCTGAGTTTGATATCTACTGGTCGTCACGGCGAGTGTGCACACTTGCACTTATGGAGTCTTACATCATGTTCACATGCTTCGCTTTTACCCTTGCTGCTGCTGCTGCTGCTGCTGCTGCTCCTCTTGCTGAAGCAAGGATGCGTCCTCTGCTGCGTCAGCGACGATCTCGACAAGCTGATAGATCGTCACGAGTCCGATCTGTCTCTTCCTTTGCGACTCCTTTAGCCTGTCAATCGCCAAGAATGCAGCAGGTGCTGGCAAAGATCCGAGCAGATCTGCATGATGCGCAAAGTTGGCTCCGCTACCGCCTTCCTTTGTCTCCGCGTGTTCATCAGCCGAAACGTGGCCCGTCTTGTCATCAACCGGGCCTCGCCTCGCTCCTGGAGTCGAAGCCCCACTTCCGCTGTAGAATCGCGATGACGCCGCTCTCTGCCTAGCCACGAGCACATCCTTGTTGCCGACAGGAGTGTCTATCCCGCCTTTCGCGCCCGCGCTGTCCGCAACGGCGTTGCCAAAGACCTCGAAGAAATCCTTCTTCTGAAGCAGTCGACGCGCGAAAAAGTCGGAACTCATCAGCTGCACAACATCAGAGTCGCGCACCGAGTATCCCGTGCCCGCGCCTTCGCTCGTCATCCTCGAATAGCGTGCCAGCGACGACATGGCATTTGACAGCGCTGTGTACGAACGCAAGAAGCGTGACCCTTCCCCATCGTCTTCCTCCTTGTCTTTGCCGCGTCGTCCAGGACTCTGCTCGCCGCCACTCTCGCTCTCTGCTTCCTCCTTGCTGGCTCTTAAGCGCGACTTTGACCGCGTTCGCGCGAGCGCAGAGACAGACTTGCTCCGCCCTGCTGTTCCTCCAGCCTGTGGTGCCTGCGACGTCGATCGTGAGGCCTGCCGCGACATTTGGCGCGATGCCTGACGCGACGCTTGGCGAGACGAGACGCGCGATTGGGCATACAGATTGAGAGACCCGCCAAACACAACGAGCTCATTGTTCGGTCCGAAAGAAGCTCCCATCCTCCTGGGAGGTATCTTGAGTCCGGGCAGTATCTGTTCTGCCTTGATCGACATCGATCGTGCAGGTCGGAACGCCAGCGGCTCGGGATCCGAATCAGAGTCCGTCGCTATCGATCCGCCGCCTCTGCTCGTGGTGAGCTCGACCTCGTCGTCATCATCGTCTCCGTGTGGCTCACCGTCGTCCAGCGACTTGATCGGCTCCCCGATCAGAAAACGTGCGCATACCTCGATGCACGGCCGCCCCGCTTTCGCCGCTTTGGTCGAGAGACGCGACAATCCGCGCAGCAGGTACGCACGCGTCTTGAGACTGATGTTGGCGCCCCTCTCCAAGTCGAAGTGTGGCGGTCGTCGTGGATAGCTCGACGGGAACTTGATTTTGATGCGCAAGAACGCCGGTTCGTGGTCGGCCCATGGACCGTACATTGTCAGCACGCACATGCGACGCGTAAGCTCCACCTTTTCGAACACGATGCGCGGCAGTTTGCGATTGATGCTGATGATCTCTTCTCCTAGCCCCTGCGCCGTGTAGCCTGTGTCGACGTCGGTGTCGTCTTCCGTGGTGAGCCCGCCTCGACCGAAGGCGACGCCCCCGCGCTTACCTCTGTTGGCAGCCAGGCGAGGCGGTCCGATGCCATCCGAGTCGCGCGTCTGGCTAGTCTCTCCACCCGTTTGATCCTCTGAAAGATTTCTGTCGTGGTCGGCTTCCTTCTCCAGACGCACGTTGGCAATCCATTCGATCGGGTCTACCGCAGCAGCGGCTGCACGACCCCTGTCCAACCGCATAGCTGCGCCCACGCCCCTCTTGCCGTCTCGGGGGTCGGACCTCTTGGATTGCTTACGGCGTTCCTCTCTCCTGGCGGCCTTGTCCTTGTCCTTGCGCTCGGAATGCTTCCTCGAATGCTCACGGGCACCACTGCGCTCTTCCTGTATCGGCAGCGGACGCGCGGACGATCTATTCTGCGTCAAAGACCTTTGCTTGGCGGTCGCACCAGATCCTCCGATTGACTTGTTGCGAAGGTTGGCAGGTAGCTTGAATGACGAATGGCCGCCGCTGTGTTGGGATGCGCTGCCCCCTACGTGTGTTCCACTGTGAAGCGAGCTTCCAAAACGACTCATGTTGCTCTCGCCCGCTTGCTTTGGCAACGAGCGCGCCAGCTGAGTGGTGTGGACGCGGTCGGAACCCTTCTCAGATGCTCGCTGTCCCTCGACACGTCCCCACGATCGTGCAAGTATTGGGCTGCGGGACAGCTGGTTGAGGTCTGCACCGAGATCGCCATGGCTGGAACTGTGGTTGAGACCCCTCTGTCGACCACCGGAGCTAGCACCGAATGGTGCCAGCGGGCTCGCCCTACCGTCACGCAGCACACTCTGGAAGCCCGATACCGAAGAGCTGTAGGGCGAGGTGGTAGGGATCTTGCTGCCACTACCTTTTCCACTGAGCAGCGAGCGTGTAGCATGCTCCGGTGGGAAAATGGATGAAGTGGTGATGTTGCTGCCAGACGCCTGACTTGCCAGCTGAGCAGCGTCCTCACCAGCCGGGGCGAGGACGAGAGGAGGATCACGATACGAGATGTCTGGCGCGTTGGCTCGAGTGAGCAAGACGCGGATGGGTGCGCCTGGGTTGTGACCCACTTTGCGCGTCTGCTCATCGCTGACGGGCCAGAGTCGCAGTGTCTGATCCTTGGACCAGGTGATGAGCTGGAACTGGCGGTCGTCGCTGCCTCGATCTTGGCCACCCTTAGTTCGGAAGAGGTACTCCTTGACAATATCAGTATGACCGGCAAAAGTAGCCTTTGGCTCTTCGGGCTGGTCCTTGGCCCACATGCTGAGTGTGGTGTCACCGCGCTGCGGCAACGTCATGCAGCCATTGCCGAAGGGAAGGTGACGTGCACGCCAGATTGGCGTCCGCGTCTCGATGACCGACTCTGCCTCGGTGACGAGCTCTCTTGCGCCGATGGCAGCCTGCGAAGTATCGGACGCCAGATTCCAGAATTTGACGGTGCGATCGAGGGAGCAGGTGATGAGTCTGTCCAAGCCGAGGCTGGTGTCTCGACTCCAATCGATGCCATAGATCTTATTCTCGTGCGCCTCGATGGTCGCAAGAGGCAAGGATCCTTTGCGATCGTCCCATATGAGCACCTTGTTGTCACACGTGGAAGCAAGACGATGCTCGCTCGCGCGATTGAACTTGACTTGGGTCACCGCGGCGTTCCAGGCCGAGTAGCCCTGAGCTGGCTTCTGTCTACCGCTTCCGGATCCGTCAGAGCCGCCACTCATGCGCAGATCCCACACCCAAGTCCAAGTGTCGATCGAGCTGGAGGCGACAAGTTCAGGATGGAATGGCGACCAATTGATGTCCGTGATGGCTCTTGAGTGCGCGTGAAGAACGTGCTCGATGGCCGAGGATCTCGGAGCAGATAGTTGCAGTCGGGAAGCGGCGGATGCGTGCGTCTCGGCATACGGTGAGCCAGCCGAAAGAGCGCCAAAGCCACTGCGCGTGCCTCCAGTGACGCCCGAATGCAGACTGTGACTGTTGTATACGCTTTGATAGGTGCTGCTGCGTTGGTTTGAGAAGTGTGCGTTGCTGGGTATGACGGGACTGATGCTGCTGTGGATCGAGCCGCGATGCAGCATTCTTGTCGACGGTGCAGCTGCACGCGGATCCCCGGGTCTGTCGAGATTCCAGATGAGCAGCTTTTGATTGGAGGTGCTGGCGACCCAGTTGCTTCTTGCGGGATGAGGCGACCATTGAATGTCGACAGCGTCCCATGTGGTCATGTGCGCCAAGAAGCGCGGCGGAGCGTAGGGGTCCTCGAGATCGATGATGAAGAGTCCCTGACGAGCCGCGAGCACTACATCGCGATTGGCAGGGCTGATCGACATGGATCCAACCGGTTCCATGAAGGATATCTCGCATGAGCGGTAGAAGGTGTTGGAGGGGTGACGTTGAGAGACGGTCTGCTTGTTTGGTCTTGGTTCTGACGAAGGTATGGGTATGGGTACGACACCTGCCGTAGTGTCTGGGTCAGTCTCGCCGGCGACGGCTCGCTGTGCGTCTCGCCCATCCTGACCAGCTGGAGGCAAGGTCAGAGGAGGCGAAGACACGGCCGCCGATATTTCCGTCGAGGGCAGTGCCGGACTGTCCCTCTCTGATGGCATGCTGGCGGACTAGGTTCGGGTTTCCGTCCGTTGAGGGATCCCTTCGACCTTTGGTTCCACTTCAGCAATAGATTGGCCCGCGAAAGAGCGTCGAGGCGCGAATGGCCTTGATCACAAAGGTGTTGGACGTGAGATCATGTTGGGTGCATGGTTCACCTCCGCATGATAGATATGCCGCGGTTCGACCAGGCGCACTCGGACGGTCCGTGACGATTTTGATGCTGGCTAATCACTGTAGGGATGTCGTTCGACGACTTCGCAGATGCACCGATGTGCCTTGGCTGCTTCGGTGGTCGAGATGATTGTGACAAGGCTTAATGATATGCAATGCCAACATGCTTGCAATTAGGTGGAATGTGCACCGTCCCGATGATCGGGTGAGTCAGGGTCTTCAAAACCCGAATGCCGAATTATTCACTTAGATTTTTGCCAAAAATTTCAGAAAAGACATTCTCGAAAGGCCGCCTGCCAAGGCAGAAGAAAGTCGAAAAGGCGTGCATGGAATTGAGAGGCTTGGACAGCCGCTCGCTTCCTCATCCCACCATCTGTCCTCTTCCACCTGCTCCCATCCATCTAGACAAGGTCTTCACGCATCCGCAAAGATGGGACTGTCAGGACCGAAGCAGAAGCAGCGACTCGTGGGGTCTGCGAGCACCCGTAACACCGCTTGGCTCAACGATGCATCCGCACCGGGACAACGCATGCTCGCACAGATGGGCTGGTCCACAGGCCAAAGTCTCGGCCTCACCATGCCCGGCCTCACAGAGAACCTCAAAGTGGCTTACAAGATGGACAATAAGGGTATCGGTGCTCAGCGCCACGAACGGGAGGCGAGAGCCAACGGCAAGGACATCTGGGTCGGTGGTGGTGGCGACCTCGGCAGCCTCTTCGAGCGACTCAACGCTGCCAATGCCGCTTCTTCGTCGTCTTCTGCGGTAGCTTCAGCATCCTCTCCCGCAGATGGCAGCGGCGACGAAGAGAAGTCAAAGAAGAGCAAGGAGGACAAGAAAGATAAGAAAGATAAGAAGAAGGACAAGAAGGAAAAGAAGGAAAAGTCGACGGACGAGAAGTCAAAAAAGAAGCGAAAACACAACGACTCGGACGATTCTTCTCGAGAGAAAACTAAGAAGAGCAAAAAGGACAAGTCCGAGTCAAAGAAAAGCAAGCGGTCTCTGGAAAAGCAGAAGGCGGATGTGGTGGCTGTTGTGGCAGGTGCAGACCCGACGCTGGCAGCGGACAAGGCAGCAGTCGATGCGATCAAGACGGATATCGCACAAGGCCGGCCCGTCAGAATGGCGCATCGGGCCAAGTTTCTGCGAGCCAAACGCATGGTGTCGGCGAACGACCTTGCGAGTGTCAACGAGATCTTGGGTATTGCATCGACACCATCTTCCTCTGCAGCTGGCACTCCGAAAGCGACATCGGGCACCTCCACCCCAACGACCAAAGCAACAAAGACGTACCCAGGACCCGGAGGTAGCGAGATCCCATTGATGGACGTAGATCGACGCTTGGAAACGGAGCAAGACGCTCGATCTCAAAGCAGCTCATCCGAGGAGAAAGGCAAGAAGAAGAAGGACAAGAAAGACAAGAAAGACAAGAGGAAGGACAAGGACGCAAAGAAGAGCAAGAAGAGTGCGTCTGCCGAGGAGACAAGTGCGCCCACCACCAGCGACGAAGAGGTCGTCGCCGCTGCTGCTGCTGCTATAGCCGAAGAGAAGGAAAAGGCAACGCAGATCGGAACCAATTCGCAAAGTCTCTACGTGTTTGAGTACCTCAACCGTCGCCTAATCATCCGAAAGGCCCAGATCGCAAAGCAGAAAAAGGCCGAGCAGGAAGCCATTTTCGCACGAGCTGCTCGTGTTGGCGCCTAGATACAAAGCATGTAGATCCTACAATCCACGCCTTTTGTGCGTTATACCCCATTCAATGCAATCGCACATGCTCTTAGATGTGCAGTCTTACCAACAGCACCATCGTACGTGTGGTTGTGTATTGGGCAATGCTTCCCGCTCTGCTTTTAGTGACCCAATTAAATTTCGACTTTATCGTATGCCGTTTTTTCTTTCCAATTTCAAAGCACCGCAAAGCTGAGTCTTGGCCGGGAGTCGGTGACTAACATACCGTGTGGAGGTCACCAATCGACAAAGACATCGTCCCTTCGACACCAATCGCATCGACATAGCTCACGTTCCTGCTTCATCGCCTAGACTGGCGACGGAATTCGTCTGTCACAGGCAGAAATCCGCACATTACGGTATCGAAGTTCACTAGCAGATCCAATCCCGAACTGATCTTCGAAACACCAGCAATGTCTTCAGCACCAGCACCGAATCATGGTGGCGGCGTGGCATCCGACTCTTCCGGTCCATCGCACTCGCGCGTGCTGCTCGGTCGGAACGCTGGCAAGCTTGATCCTGTCGAGCATCCACCCCTTCCCGTCGCTCAAGTGGGCGCAGCGAACCGTGCAGCTCAACTGCGAGGCATCGCACTGGGTCTTGGCGGAGGTGTGCTGTCAGCCTTCATCTCTCGAAAGGCGCTGAACCTATCCAAGAACGCAAGCTACCTCTCTGGTCTACTGGCGGGAACCGGCGTAGCGTACATCACTGCGAGACAGCAGCTCGAACACAATCTAGGCGCGGTGGAAAGCGCGGAGAAAGGTCTGCGGACGTCGTTGCGAAACCCAGGCGGAGTCGCAGCAGCATCAGCGTCGGCGGATATGGTTTCAGCAACAGACCAGGCTATGCTCAAGTACGACCTGCAAGCTGGAGACTCGGCGCATCACGAAGGAGGAGTAGCGGGGTTGCACGAGTTCAAGGACAAGTACGCGACCACTCGAGGCGATCATTGACGCAAGAGCACGCACTTTGGTCGAAAAAAGCAAAACCTCGACACCACCACTCCATCTTCGCAGCTTCAGCGTAATGCATGTGTGGCTGCAACTTCATGAGCAACCGGAGCGTGAACAAGCATCGATACGCAAAGCAGTCTGTCATTAGTAGATAAAGCCGTGACAAGTGGCATAAGAGGAGGACGAAAAGGAAAAAATGAAATGCCTCCTAGCCGACTCGAACGACTGACCTCTTCATTACTAGTGAAGTGCTCTACCGCTGAGCTAAGGAGGCGAAGGATGTAAGGGGGTTGCTGGACTGCACATATATATCTCACTGCTTATTCATGTACAGATGCCTGCTGTGAGGCTGCGTCCACCCAGCTAGGGAGGCCGTCGAGAAGAAAGCCAGGGACAGGTCCGGTCTGAGACCCAAATTTCACGCATACATGCTGTGTCAGTCTGAACGATCCTAGCGGGTAAAAGCAAGGATGTCAATTCGAGATTGGCAGTCATACGTCACTTTGTTGCGGCAACGCATAGATCGATTAGACCGTGATGCTCAGAGAGCTTCTTGGAGAAGCGAGGTAGACGTGGGCAATGACGGACGCGAAGTTCGAATTTCACCTTGACACGGCAAGCCGGAACGAGCGAGCTGGAAGATTGTGAGAAATTCACTTTGACCTCTGCAGCATGTGGCGTAGGCGACATCAGAAGGGAGAAGACGCACGAATTCACTTATCGGATGCAGGGATCAGTGATCCACGGCAGCTCCGAAGCAGTCATTCTGCTTCACATGTACCCTTCCGACTTTTGGCACTACACTGGATAAGTCAGAAGACTGCGGGGGCCCGAATGTACAATCCCAAAGCGGGAAAGTTTCCCACAATTTCTCCTCCGGGGTTTTCTTTTGACGGCGAAACCTTCTTGTCGATTAGAGCCAGAGCTAGGGCGAGAGTCAAGCAGAGCAGAGCACGAGCCAATCTGCACGAGTTGTCGGAATTCGCCGCACAGACACTCCACTCGATTGCCACCCTTGTCCTGTGTCTGGATATCATCAAGGTACGATTCGGTTCTCCTTCTTCCTCTTGCACCGGCAGCACTCAATCAGGGACACGAAACGACCGAGGCACAACCTGATCATCCGTCTCGTATAAAGACAGCTTTTCAACGAAACCCTCTACCATTCCAAGTCTCAAGTCTCTCCCTATACGCCAGCATAGATACCCTTGACCGCCACTTCTGCCCATAGCGCCGCAACCATGGCAGCTGCTACTTCATCAGCTCCGGCGCCGATCGACTACTCCAATGCCAATGATGGTACTGGAGTCATCGCAGGTGACCCGTGGCTCGAGCCGTTTGCACCTGCTCTCCGCGATCGATATGCCGTCTATGCCGACTGGGTCAACAAGATCAATTCCTCCGAAGGCGGCCTAGAAAAGTTCTCCCGCTCGTACCGAAACATGGGCTTTCAAATCGACGCCTCCACTCAGGCCGTCACCTACACCGAGTGGGCGCCCAACGCAGTCGAGGCTTCTTTGATCGGCGACTTCAACAACTGGTCGCGCGACTCTCACAAAATGACCAAGGACGGGTTCGGAAAGTGGCACATCACCATCCCACCTCTAGCTCAAGGCCAATGCGCCATCCCGCACGATTCTAAGATCAAGATCTCGTTTGTCCTTCCTTCAGGCGAACGCATCGAGCGTCTCCCTGCGTGGATTCTTCGTGTTACTCAGGATCTCAACGTCTCGCCAGTTTATGACGCTCGCTTCTGGAATCCTCCCAAGGAGCAGCGCTACACCATGCGATCTCCCAAACCACCCAAACCGGACAACATCAAGGTCTACGAAGCCCACGTCGGGATCGCCACTCCAGAAGCACGCGTTGGTCAATTCAAAGAGTTCACAAAGAACGTCCTCCCACGCATCAAGGAGCTCGGCTACAACACCATCCAGCTCATGGCCATCCAGGAGCATGCCTACTACGCCTCGTTCGGCTACCAAGTCACCAACTTCTTCGCAGCCAGCAGCCGCTACGGCAACCCAGAAGACCTGAAAGAGCTGATCGATGTGGCCCACTCGATGGGCATCACTGTCCTGCTCGACATCGTCCACTCGCACGCCTGCAAAAACGTCCTCGACGGCCTCAACATGTTTGACGGCACCGACCACCTCTATTTCCACGAAGGCGCAAGGGGACGCCACGAGCTGTGGGACTCGCGCCTCTTCAACTACGGCCATCACGAGGTGCTGCGCTTCCTGCTCAGCAACTGTCTCTTTTGGATGGAGGAGTACGGGTTTGACGGATTCCGATTCGATGGTGTCACGTCGATGCTCTACACGCACCACGGCATCGGCACTGGATTCAGCGGTGGGTACCACGAGTACTTTGGTCCTTCGGTCGACGTCGAAGCCGTTGTCTACTTGATGCTCGCAAACCAGATGATCCACCAGTACAACCCCAACGCCATCACCATCGCAGAGGACGTCTCGGGTATGCCTGCGCTCTGCCGACCTGTTTCGGAAGGCGGTGTAGGCTTCGACTACCGTCTCTCGATGGCTGTACCCGATATGTGGATCAAGCTGCTCAAAGAATCCTCCGACGAAGATTGGGACTTCGGCAGCATCTGCTTCACCTTGACCAACCGTCGACACCTCGAAAAGTCGATCGCCTACGCCGAATCGCACGATCAGGCACTCGTGGGTGACAAGACGCTGGCGTTCTGGTTGATGGACAAGGAGATGTACACCAACATGTCGGACCTCACCGAGCGCACGCAGGTCATCGACCGCGGGTTGGCGTTCCACAAGATGATCCGACTCATCACCCACGCACTCGGAGGCGAAGGTTACCTCAACTTCATCGGAAACGAATTCGGTCACCCGGAATGGCTCGACTTCCCACGCGAGGGAAATGGGAACTCGTTCCACTACGCACGACGACAGTTCAACCTCGTAGACGACCACCTCCTCCGCTACCGGTACCTGTACGCCTTCGACGCCGCGATGAACAACGCCGAGGACAAGTTCAAGTGGTTGGCGGCGCCTCAGGCGTACATCTCGCTCAAGCACGAATCGGACCGTGTGGTTGCGTTCGAACGCGCAGGTCTGCTGTTTGTATTCAACTGGCATGCGGATAAGTCGTACACGGATTACAGGGTCGGTGTGGACGTACCCGGGAAGTACAAGGTGTTGCTGGATACGGATGAGAAGAGCCTGGGCGGTCACGGACGGGTCGATCATGCCACCGAGTACTTTACGACGGATATGGAGTGGAATGGCAGGAGAAACTTTGTCCAGGTCTACCTGCCTAGTAGGAGCGCTATCGTTCTCTACAGAGCCGGTTGAGGGTGAAACAATGTTCCGTTTGGTGCAACGCAATCTTTGAATTTGTGATCATGGTGACAGAGTGTCAGGTGATGTGAATGTGTGCCTCTCGTAGGTTTGTGCAGTGATGACTGAGAAGGCTGCCAGCCAAAAAAGGCCCACTACTCGTGCAGTGTCGACCTCAACAACCTACACACTCCTCCGCATCCTCATTCATCACCTCTCTCCGTCATTACTGCAGCACATCGTCGTCACCTCCATTTAGCTTTCTCACCAAGCATCGAGAACAAAGCTTGTACCTGCCTCCCAGCCCACTCGCAACTGTCTTGCGCTTTCGGACCCATTCAAGCGCTCTACCACCGAAGGAGGTTCAAGGAGCCGAATTGTCACCTCGGCAGCAGATTACACCCGTGTACGGTCGAGAAGTATCACCACGACTGTCAGAAGCCTCGATCACGCAACTAACCCACACACACGCACGCACACACACACACGCATCTACAACCCCCCAAACCGCATCTTATTCCTCTACCAACCTCTTACTTGGCAGCATTATGCCTCAACCTCTCGTGCCGCAACATAGCGTCCTTCCTACTGAAGTTAGCCCCACACGTCTTGCACTTCCACTCGACCACCGCCGTACTCTTCTTCGGATCGACCTCCTTGCCCAACACGACGCAGTCCTCCAGTTTCAACTTGCCTTCCCGCATGAAGCCAGCCTCTTCCCTCGCGTGGATCGTCTCCCTGTGCCTCGCAAGATCGTACGGTCGATGGAACGCCGTCTGACAAGCGATGCCGGTGATGGGAGAAATGTAGTCGCACTGAGTCGTTCCATCCGCAGCCACGGTCGCGCTCGGCTTGGCAGTGTTGTCGGTCGATGTGCGCGGTTTGGACGCCTTGGGTGCGGAACGCGCGGCGGCCTTCTTCGAGGCATTGGCAGAGGTGCTCTCGGGCGAAGCTTCATAGTCGGACTCATCTCCATCGCCAGTGACGCTGTTGGTCCCCGTTTCGGATTCCTCCTCTTCGCCACTAGCTTCCACCCTGTCGTCCTTGATCGGCAGAGAGTCACCCGAACTGGGCGTACTTGCTGCTGCTCCCGGTCTTTGCACGTTTGCAGCCGAAGCCGGCTGTCTCGACGTCAACAGCGGAGGAGGAGCCCCAATCTCGGCTGCACCTTTGGCGTGAGGATCGCTAGCTTTTGCCGAAGATCGATTCAAAGGGCTCAGGCTGTCCTCATCCTGACTGCTGCCAGCACCTGCCGCAGCAACACCTACATTGACGCTCAAGCCAGACTCTTGACTGCCAGGGATGTACCCGTAACCTCCCAGAGCACCCGGCATGTTCATCCTTGGCGGCGGCAAATACCTGTCATCCATCCTGCTAGAGGGGTACGTGGGACGTGCATGCTTGTCGTCCGTGTCGTCGACTGACTCGGACGATGATTGATGCCCACCTAGGCTAGGCCTGTGAGGGGGACGTGGGCCAGGCTGAGCGTAGCGCGAATGGGGGGATTGCGAATGGTGTGGATGCAGGTGCGCACCAGAACCGTGTTGGTGGTGATGGTGGCTTGGGTATGCCTGACGCGAGTGGTGTTCCGCTTCCTGTCGTTGCAAGTAGGCACCTCTCCTGCCGTTGCGGTCGTCCTCCGAGTCGCTGCTCGACGCCGACACGTCAGAGAAGCGAGGATGTTGCATGTGCGCCTGGCGGAAGGCCCACGGCTCGTTACGAACGTGGGACCAAGCGCCGCTTCCCGCACTCGAGGTGCGTTCCTTGCCCATCAGCGGTCGCGATGGCATCGCGGAAGGCGACGCAGGCACGCGACCGTCCGATTTGGTCGGATAGTTCAGATACAGGCTGCTGGGACCGCCGCGGATCATGCTGGGTCGCATGTTGGGTGGGTAATATGGCCTCTCGTCCTCGTCGTCATCGGTCGAGATCGTGTCGCCGCTGTCGACGGGGCTGAAGAGGCTGCTTTGAGAGCCCGACTCTTGACTGACGGATCCACGACCATCGCTCTGGCCTGGATAAGGGGATCGTCCGACGGTAGGCTGCTGAGCGGTGGGAGCAGGCCGCTTCTGATTCTGATAATGATGCGGCCTGGCCGTGTCATTCCTGCTCATTGGTACCGGTCGTACCGCATAGCTAGGCTCGCCGGTAGATGATCTGGCGCGCGGAACATTCTGTTGCGAGGTCATCCGAGGCGTGTTGCTTCCGCTCTGCGATCCCGAGTAGAGCGACGAGCCTGACTTTGCATCGGACAATCCCGGCGGTACGGTTGCGAAGAGACTGGGCATCTTGCCGAGCCCCGAGTGCGAGAGAGCGTTCTCGACATCGTCATAATCCAAGAACGCCTCCTGAGGGCTGACGGTGAGACCGCTGGATTCGCGTTTGAGCGCCCTTCGTTGACCGGGGCTGTAGCCGTTGACAGGTGCACCGACAGGATCAGCGGAGGAGGCCATGGATACTGGACCACCACGTTGAGCGAGTTGGCTCTGCGACATGATAGGTGGTGGCATGTGTGGTCGTTGCTGATGCGGAGATGGCTGAGAATGCTGAGATTGCGGGGACTGTTGAGATGATCGGAACTGCTGGGACTGTGCGTCGCGCGATGCTTGGCTGGACTGCGACTGTCGAGCCCAGTCGGGCAAGTAATTTTGCGAGTGACGTGCCGGTGGATACGACATTGGGCCGAAACCGCCTTCGAAGGTGCTGCTTCGTTTACGAAGCTCGGCAGGCCGATGCGCGACTGGAGGCATCTCTTGGTTGGTATCGGCAGGAACCTGCGGCTGCCTCTTGATGGGCTGGCCAGGCTGAGCCTGTGACTGGCCTCCGACCTCATAGTCGGGGAAGAGACTGAAGGACGGTGCAACGCCTGCCTGCATGGGATCGGACGATGCCGAGAGCGGGCTGGTCTGCATGTCGTTGTGTCTAGGCGAATAGTCGTGCTTTTGCATGATGTCGCGGAGGGGACCTTTGAAGGCACGAGTGTCGACTCCGGCGAGCTCTGCCCGGATCTGTGCCTTGACACGTTCCTGCTGTTCGCGGGTCATTGCGGCTGTTGCCGGCGAGGCGAGAGCAGAGGCCGCACTGTCGGGGTCGTACTTTGCTGATGGCATGGAGTCGCCCAGGCTGAGGTCGTGCATGGGAGCACCCAAGCTGCCGCTGGGCGGATCGGGAGGAGTGACTCGGTCGTTGGAAGCTTGGCCTGATGAGCCTTCTCTGCTGGACCGTGAGTAGGAAGAGGAGGTTGCATATACCTCGCTCTTCTGGCGCTTGCGTCTTGGTGCACCTGCATCGTCTATTGTGTCTTGTTGGGGGGTGACAATGTCATTGAAGTTGGGCGACTGGCGCGGCGAGCGGTGCTTGCTGAAAGAGCCAAGGATGGGTGCGTCGCTACCCGACGACGGTGTTGAGAAGGGCTGATCGCGAGGAACGGGCGGTGTGGGTTCATCAAAGAGGATGAAATCCTTTTGCGGGCCTGTCATCTTGGCTATCGAAGCCATCGCGATGACTCACGGGCGGTTGCCGATGGTGGACGGATGCAACCGTTCGAGGAGCGGCAAACGAGCTTGGGTAACAGCGAGTGTGAGTCGATGCTACGGATACAATCTTGATACTGTCGGCTAGTTCTAGGGTCGGACGGGCATGTGCGGCCGGAGTGACGATCGGCGTGGGAAAGAATTAAGTGACTCTGAAGGTCTTGCAAGGTGTTGTGATGTATAATTCGAGTGCGTATTGTGTGACGAGGTAGAGGATTATCGAGACGCTGCTGTCGGCTGGGCCTATCAGCTAGGTGTATTGACTCGTCTGCCAGAAAAAGTGAAGGGTCGACTGATTGATTTGACTTGGCAACGGTGATGATCAGAGTCGAAGAGCGCTGGATGGTCTTGATTTATAGAAGCCGGAGTGGTTCCGACGTCGGATTCGGAATCCGATAATGGATCTGCAAGGATCGAACACCCCTTCAAGCAGTGATTGGAAGTACAATTGGGTCTTGACAAATCTACTACGAGGTCGATGTCGAAGCAGTATAAGATGCAGTGACTGCGGAATAGGATGGACGGTAGAGCGGTACAATGCAAGATGTCGCTCCCTGGCCATCACCGACTGTAGCAGCAACACAGACGAGCTTCCAAAAGATCACAAACGTAAGACGGTCGTATTGCCTGTGCAAAGCCGATCTGACGGAACACCAAGTTGAGCGAGCCGCTGTGCCTGGACGCTGCAGAAGCTCACAGCAGCGAGGTGGAGGAGAGCCAGAGATTCTGACAATTTAGATTTTTCCCCTCGTCCGATGCAGGTCGTTACCGTTAGCTGAGGAGGGCGAGCGTGAAATGGAGACAGACGCACACCCACGCACACGCACACGCGCACACGCGAGCTTTCTTTGACCGCGCCAATCGGCTGCACCAAGCCCAGCTGCACAACTGCAAAAGCGTGCATGGTGTCAGAAGCTTGTTTGTTCCTTTCGCACTCTGTCGACACTACTCAAAGCGTTAGACTCGACTCGAACATGATCGACCAAGTTACAGATGGATGCTTTAGCTGTCAAAGTGAACACCCGTCAGACGCTTCTGGAGGTATCATATCAAATCGATGGTGGTCTTTGAACGCTTGCAGGACGCTGGAAGCAGTAACACTGACATTGGCGCTACAGATCGCTGACCGCAGATCGCCAGGATGAAATTGTTTGAGGCGAGCGACAACGTAATCGAGCGCCTTTTCTGCAGCTGCTGACTCTTCTTTCTGGCCTTTGAAGATTCATTTTTCGTTTAGTATTAATAATACCGCAATTGTTTTTCTCTAAAATCAATCAGGCTCAGCTAGGACGCGCCCCGATGCCTGCGACCCATCACGTCACTGCTTCTCCTCGGATGGAATCGCAAACCGAATGGACGAGCATCCCCATCTGACACCCCTGCAGATCCGATTTTTCGAAGGAAGCTTGGTCTCAGTGTCCGACACGATCAAGGACGAGCAAATACACGACAACCCCACAATCATTCATTGACGCTCAGGCAATCGCTTTCAGAGCACTGTGACGAGGTGGGTATCATTGACGTTGTACAAGTCTGACATATCGTGTTGCACGCTACTGCGAGAGCTCGGCATCGTTGAACAGAGCATTGAGTGCCTTCAAACCCTTTGCGACGCCGTAGGATGCGCTGGCCATGGTCGACTTGGTGCTCTTGTCGAATGTGTCATGGCTCTGCATCTCGCTCAGCTTTTCGCAGTTGTCGGTCAACTCGTCCAGAATCCTCTCGCCCTCGACTCGGCTCCTGGCTGGTACGTTGCCCTTGGAGATGGCTACAATCGACGAGACGATGGTTGTGATCTGCGTCAGGTTCTCGCTGAGCTGCACACCTTGCGCGCCTTCTCGGATGGCCGAGAGCAACGCCTGGATCGAGTGCACAATGGCTTCCGTCTGCACCTCGATGTAGTTACGCAGCTCCGACCAGTTCTCCTCGCCGTTCTGACTGCCGAATCCGCTGCCGCTCGCCGAGGTGACCGTCTGCAGGCTGTCGTACGTCTCGGATCTCTGCACTTGGTCATCGCTCGAGATGGGAGAGGGCGAGATGGCTCCGCTGCGCGGCAAGACACCGTTGGCTGCCGCCCTACTTGGTTCCCTGGCAAGCACCGAAGATTCGCTCACGAATCGCTTGGCTCCGTGCACGTTGGGCATCTCGGGCATGGTCGACATGTTGGGTGTGCTGGCGTTGGCGCTGCCAACTGACGAAAACGACGTGGCTCGGCTGCGCCACTGCTGGTCTCCGCCCGAATCCTTGCGTATCGCCTCGGCTTTGTACCCGATCGGCGAGTAGCGGCCCATGGTCGGGCTGTTTCGAATGCGTGGCGAAAACCGATCTTCGCCGGCGGCAGAGCTGGGGTTGAGGCTGGCAAAGCTGTACGTGTTGGCCGTGTTGGGAGACAGAGTGGCGCTCGCTTCGCGGTTGGCCGCCTGCGCATTGATGTGAAGCGGCTTGAGACGCGTCGCCGCCGCCGCATCCTCACCAAACTTGTCTTGGAAATCGTCCGTCTCAACCTTGCTCGCCTTTCGCACCTTGAGCAGCTTAACGAGATCCACGATGGTCGCCGATACGTGGCTGGCGGCAGCGTCGAGCAAGCTGACGGGGGACAGTCCGTGCGACGAGGCGTGGTTGCGGCAGGCAGTCATGAGGTTGTTGAGCGTAGCCGAGCACTTTGACTTGAGCGCCATGAGCTGTTCCTGGTCCCCGTGCGAAAGCTCGGCTAGGTTGGCTGGAATCTGTTCGTACTTGGCAACGTCGTCCGTCACGAGGGTGGTGGCGAGCACCACCTCCTTCATCGAGAGGAGCACGTTCCCTGGCGTCTTGGATCGAGCAGCGGCGAGCAGCTCGTCGATGGAGCTCTGGAAAGCGGTGAGGTTGACATCTGCGATCGCACCCTTTTCGGACGCTGGCAAAAAGTCGTCAGCTTTCGGTGGCTGGACGTAGAGCTGCGAGGTGGCTTTGAGGTTGCGCAGCTCGGTCTTGGCTGTCTCGTAGAGACGCTTGTAGTTGGCCATCTGGGCGTTGAGGTCCTTGATGACGACGATGTCGTTATCGCGGTCGGCCTGCATCTCGTCGTTGCGCGCTGAAAGCTCGCGAAGCTCTTCGAGCAGGTTGCTCACCTCTTGTTTGAGCTCTGTGACCACCTCGGTCGACTGTGCGTGTTCTCTCTGCAGCGCCTCGAAATCAGCCTGGCCGCCGATGGACGCCTTGTCCTGCAACCCCCTTCTCAAAGCGTCGAGCTCCGACTCCTTGTCGGTGGCGAAAGTGCGATGCACTTCGCGGTCATCCTGATGTTTCTGCTTGGTTTCGTCGAGCTCCTTGCGCAGCTGTGTGAGCTGTCGATCGAGCTCTTCGTTGCGGCCGGCAAGCTCGTCGGCCTTGCGCGCCCGCGGACCGGCTTCGGCCATCTGCGCCTCGAGCGAGCTGATCTGCTGCTGAAGCTTGGCGATGCGAAGCTCGTAGTCTGAGCGCATCTTTTCGGTGGCTGCTGAAGAGGAAACGTCAATGGATTCAAAGGCGCTGCCACGACCTAGATTGGGACTTGCGACGCTACCTGCAGCGATGCTGCCCGAATAGCCGTTGAAAAAGCCAGTGCCTAGACTGCTCGCTTGACTGTACATGGTGCTGCGATTGTCAGGGATGCCGTTGACTCCATTTGAGCCGGTGGAGTCGCGCAGAGGCGAGGAGATACGCTCGGACAGGCCGTCCATGTCGTTGCTGCGATTGCTTGACTTGGATGCGTTTGCCGTATATGGGACTGCAATATCTTCTTCAACAAGCGTGCTTTTCGCGGGTACGATGCGATCCGACATTGATGGCTGAGGTTGGCCCATGGAATCCTTTCGCTGCAACGCCGCCTCTGCCTCCTGACGCATCTGCTGCTCGCGCCCCTTTTCGCGCGCAATGACTTCTGGGCGAAACTCTTGCTTGAGTTCCGGGAATCTACGTTCGAGCTCGAAGAAGACGTCGGAAGCGAGATCCTTGAAACGGTTCTTGGGGAGAGTGGCCAACTTCTGCCTGGCCTGGTTGCGTTTGGGATGGAACTCGTCGCGGACTGCGAGGAAGGGCTGGCTGCTGCCGTTCTTGACGTTGTTCTGACGTCGCATGAGCTCATCGTAGACATCGGTCGAAAGCTCGGTGAACTGCTGCTTGCTGAGACGGGTGAGTTTTTCGCGCGCGTTGGAGCGCGGTGCTGTCTGCTCGACTTTGGCTAGGTGGCTTCGGAGGAAGCCAAGCAGCTCGACGTAGTGGGACCGGCCGACGCGCTTGATCTCCTCGGTATCCGGCCTTGCACGGCGATACCTGGAACCTGAGGGGCCAGATGAAGCCGAGGAAGAGGCGAACGAGGCATCTTGTGGGCTGGAGAGGGGGGCGTCAAGCAGCTGTATGGCGGGAGCGCCGCGTGGAGATGTGATGGTCGGCTGCGGTGATGTTGGCGGTTGTGATGATGCATACGAGTCGGATGGCCCGCCGGTGCCATTTGTAGAAGGGTAAAAGCCCATAGCGGACCCGCCCGAAGAGGGAGGATACCTCGGACCGGGGCCTTGCCTTGCGTTGATGGCCGACATTGGATTCGGATTGAAGTGCTGGTGTGGCGGTTGTGGAGGAGGTTGCATTGGCATCATAGTTGTGGACCCGGCAAGAGTAGAACGACGTGCCGTACTTCACAACGACTTTGTGATGCCAATAATGCAACTTTTCGCTGTGATGTGGTATGCGTTGGATTGCGGCTCGACACGACTTGCGATCGATCCGGAAGCACGCATGCAACGCTTTGGTGATATGCAGAGTCCCAGGATGGGGAGGCGATGGTTGGATCGTGAGCTGAGATAAGCGTGATATTCCTTGACCGACGGCTGTACGAGTCGGTATTCTGTGGGATCGATTGTCCTGCCGATCTTGATAGGTGTCGCGACGCGATATGGTGCGGTCAGTCTCGCTGTTGAAGTTGAAGACGAGCGTAGAGTGCCTAAACGAGTGTCGCCGTGACCGGCACGCGCAGACAGGCCGAAGAGAGGCGTTGAAGAGAGGGCCGAGCCAAAAATGAGATGATGGATGCAGGGGAGAGATGAAGGAAAGCAAACAAACGCGGACTCAGAGTCAACTTAGGAGGCCGAAGCGGTGTCCACCAGCGGCTGGCTACCGTGGCTTTTGCCAGACAATTTGTTTCGATTTCGATTTCGATTTCGAGTTGGCTGGCTGTGTTGCTCGCTCGCTCGCTGACTCGTTGACCTGTCAGAAGAGAAAATAGGGAAAACAAAAAATGAAACACACACGCCGAGAATGCAAAAGCGTGGCGAGGCGAGGCCAGAGAGGCCTAAAAGTCTGTCGTGTCTCGCTCGTGTCTGAGGCGACGAGGTGAGGTTGCGAGCAAGAAGAGGTACAGGCTTGGCCATTTTCAATTGCTTCCATGGACCCCTTGGCCGGCCAAGCCCCACGGTCAACAAGAGAGGAGAGCAGCATCTCAGCAAGGGCGTCGGTGGATCCGACTTGCACTGCAGACAAGCTGCTTTGCCAGCTCCCCTTTCTGCCATATAGACAGAAAGCCATCCTTCGTCTGACTGCTCAAGTGCCCTGAGCCGCGCTGGCATGCGGTGAAATTCGAAGCTCGAGGTTTTGCTCGGCTCGGCTGTGCTCAAATCCCTCTCTTGTTTGCGAACGTTGAGCCTCGGTGTGTTGGTTTGCTGTGCTGAAATTTAACCGTTTGTGTTGAGCAGACGCGTTCTGCCAGAAATGATTTTCCTGCAGCGCCGTGCCACCACGCACGCGAGACCGAAGCTGCGACGCGACAGCCAGCAGAGAGCCAAGGACAAGTTTGAAATTTCCCAGAGCCCTCCTCTCTCGCTCTCCGCCAAAACGCCGTCTTCTTGCTGCTGCTGTTGCACGACACTCGAGACAGCCGAAAAGAGCAACTCTGCAGCGACGCGTGATCTCGGCATGAAGGAAGCTAGCACCAGTTCGAGATCAACACCGCATAATCAATCTGTCAGCTGGTGCCGTGCGATCCCTGCTCGCTCGTGGAAGACACACGAGGGAAAGAGCACCGCGTTCCGCATTGTCGAGTGCCAAGAGGTGATTCTTTGTACTCCGACCTCTGCTGAGGCAGCAGATGTCCGAGTCGGATTCTCGTCCGAAGTGGGTCTACACTGTATTCGCGCTCCAATGACGATGATCGGCTACGAACTACAGTGCTCTTACAAAAGACGCAGTGTCGATCTGCAGTGGCGGCGGTTCGCTTCAATCTGGGAAGCTTCGGGTCGCTGCTTACACAAATGAAAGCATGCCGACGACGATGTAGCCCGATTGGCATCCCGGTCCCGGCTGTCGTGCCGACGAACGGATTGTGCAACCTTCAGTCAATGACAGCAGCAGCGGCAACGTCGGACCAAAGGTAGCTGCTGTGACTAGTCGTCTTGCACGCGAGCTACAGTAATTCTGAGCAACGGCAACGAGAGGAACGACCTTGTCCCGACGCGCGGCTGCCGGGGGATCGGCAGACGCCAACCAGCCCGAGGAAGCAGCTGATTCTCGCCTATCTGCCGCGTCTCGGGCTAAGACTGCAGAGCTCGACGTCAGCTGGATTGTGCCTTGCTGCGAAGAATCCAGCAAATCCATGAGATGTAAGGTCGTCAATTCACACGTCGAATCTGAAAGGGTAAAAACATCGGGAGCATCGTAACGATGCATCTCGCGATGACTTTTCGTCGCTGCCTCCACATGACGCTGAGCGTCTGTGCGGCTGAAGTGAGCCTGCTGCTGCACGCTCGGATGATCCGATGAACGTTTTGATTGCTATTCTTGTGACGACACTCTACGTCTGCTTGTATGACTAAATCAATCCCGCTGCTGCCTCTCTGCTCGTTTGCCCAGGGCTGTTGCGCCTCGTGACCGTGTGTGACTCTGTTCGCAGCAGGAAGAGGCGGTGTCCTATATGAGATCACACCGCTTCTCGCGTTCAAAAAGGCACGCCATCGCAGTCGAAGAGTCGGAGAGTCACCTGCCACGCCCCTTGCCCGATGATGTGCTTTCGCCCCATGCTCAGGTCCACTGTCAGCCACGCGCACAAAGCCGTCGACACAGTCTCGAGAAGCCCTTTGATCCATATAAGCCGACAGCATCCTTCGGCCTTCCCAACCTTGATCCCACGATCCAACTCTCGATATCCCATCCCCATCCAGGCTCATCCACGCCACTTCGCAGCCAACATGTCGACCAACACACAGACTCACGACCCCACCGCCCAGGGCGCACACTCCAAGGGCTCCGATCTCACCCCGCAGCAAAAGATCGACACCCTCCTCGAGATCACCAAGCACATTGGCACCGGAATGCTCACCTCCCGCTCACCCGATGGCAAGCTCGCCTCGCGTGCCATGGCACCCGCCACCACCGAGGGTCTCGTCTTCAGCTTCTACATGAACACCGACTCTGGCAAGACCGACGACGTCGAGACCGACCCACAGGTCAACGTCGCCTACTTTGACCCCAAGACCACCGACTGGGTTTCCATCTCGGGCAAAGCCGTCCTCAACAAGGATTCGTCCAAGATCAAGAAGCACTGGTCCAGCTCGCTCTCGGCTTGGTTCGACGACAAGAAGGATGGAAAGCATACTGGCGACCACAACGACCCTAGGGTGGTTCTGCTCGATGTGCACCCGGAAGAGATCCGCGTCTTCAAGGCCGATGGCAAGCTCAGCGCACTCGCTCAGACCGCAAAGGCGGCCATCAGCGGTCACGCTGCTAGCCCCGGTAAGCTCGTCGTAATTACCAGCCAGGAGATCCAGCTCGCTTCCCCCGCGCACAAGCCTTTGTAGATGCATGCGTATTTAGCGCAGCATTTACGCCCCAGAATGAAATGCAAAACATGAGTAGATTGTGTGAACCGGTTGTGAGATGTGTCTTGGGATCGCCCACTACCACCGGCCATCTCAGTCAGTCAATCTTGTGGGGTCTGCTTTAAATTTCATATTTACAAGTGTGTAAGTGGAGCCTCGGATCTTCCTGGTGCTTCTTCCTTCCTACCCTTTACACCTCCTCTCCCCTTTACCACGTCGTCTTTCTACCATTCTCGGCACATCAAACGGCACGATGAGCGCTCCTCACACCGACGAGTCGACCCCGCTCTCCTCGTTCCGCATCCCCTCGCTGTTCGACGTAACCTCTCTCACCTGCGTCGTCACGGGCGGCTCCTCCGGACTCGGCCTCTACGCCGCGCACGCACTCGCCTCCAACGGCGCACTGGTCTACATCCTCGGGCGACGCAAGCCTCTGCTCGACTCTACCGTAGCTCAATTCCACACCCTGCTCCCCACCCCATCTTCGCGTCAGGAAGGGGATCTCGTTGCGGTTCAAGCGGACATCACATCGAAAGAGTCTCTTTCCGCCGCTCGAGAGGTGATCACCGCGGACCTCGCTTCTCGCGGCAGGTCTGGTATCAACCTGCTCATCTGCAACGCTGGAATCGGTGGCCGATTCCTTCGCTCCTACGGCACTTCCGCGCCCACTGAGAAGGAAGACAAGGACAAGGAATTCACCTCGATCGTCGACGAACTCTCCTCCTTCTCCGAATCCGAGATCAACTCGATCCTCAACACCAACATCACCGGCAACTACCTCACCGCACTCACCTTCCTTCCGCTCCTCAAACTCGCCACGTCCACCACCTACCCTTCCCAGACCATCCTCATCTCATCCAACGCAGCGTGGGCTAAACTGCCCATCCTCAACCCTATCTACAACATCTCCAAAACCGCTCTCTCGCAGCTCGGTCAGATCCTCTCGACCATGTTCGCCGATCATGGGTTGCGAACCAACGTTGTGGAGCCGGGGTTGTACCCGAGCGATCTGACGAGTACGGAGGGAAGGGATGAGCAGACGGGTCATGCGAGGTTGAGCCATACGAATGGAGCGGATATTCCCGTGGGTAGGTGTGGGAGGCCCGAGGAACATGCGAGTGCAGTGCTGTATTTGGCGAGTAGGAACAGTGCCTTTGCCAACGGCTGCACTATGAGGGTGGATGGAGGAGCGTTGCAGAAGCTCCCCGCGTCGGATTGACTGAAACTCGTATCAAACTGTATCGCAGAGAGAGAGAGCAGACGAAAATGTGATTGCAGATCCAATGGTTATACATTCATGCAGCAATGCTCTTCTTGCCCAGCTTGGAATCCTTCATCCCCGCACCACTTTTCCCACCTGAGCCACCGCCACTTACCGCAACTCCACCGGTCGACATGGCGACCTGTGCCGCACTCGCCGCTTTCTCCGCCGCCACCCTCTCCGCCGCCTGCTTCCTCTCCGCCGCAGCACTCCAGATCATCCTCCTCGGCATCTTGCCCGTCGGGGGCACCTTGTACCTCTGCTTCTCCTGCTCCTGATCCGGCAACGTGTTCGTCACCACCACAGGATCCACCTTTTCTGGCTCCTCTCCTTCTTCTCCTTCTTTTCCATCCTGCTGTTGTGCGTCCTGTTCCTTGGTAGTGGTGGAGGGGGGATTCTCCTGAGCGTGTTTGCAGCGTTGACGGTGTTCCCGCAATTTCTCCTGGTAGAACGGTTGCAGTAGGCCGATCTGTTCCGGAATGGCTGCGGCGACGAGTTCGACTGGGTTGGGTGGGGGCGGATACGGCAAAACCTCAACTTTGATCCCACCGGGTCTACCAGCTGCACCTGCCGCACCACCAGCGGAAACCCCACCCTTCCCCCTCCCGTAGAACAGCCTCGTCGGCACCGTCAACCCACTCATCCCCAATTCCCTATCCAGCCCCAACTCCCTAAATCCAAAGTAATCGTCTCCCAGATCCTCCGCAAACCCACCCGCCACCAGTGCCTCTCCATTATCCGCAAACAGCGCCTCGTCCTCCACCACCCCCCTCTCCGTGCTCATGTTGAACTGCTCCCGGTAACTCGACCTCAGCTTCCGCAGCAACTCGGACATCTTCGTCCCGTACCGCTCCACGTCGTTCCGGATGTAGTTCTCGAGGGAAGCGACGGAAAAGTTGCCGCACTCCTGGAGCGTGTGCAGGATCATCTCTTCGGCGGAGAGCGAGGAGGCGTAGCGGTCGGAGTAGATGCGGAGCATGCGACCCATGTTTCCGAGGAACTCGCCGAGCGCGTCGGTGATGGTGTCGACGGCGCATCGATGACCGCCTTCGAAGCCGGCGTGGGAGAGCATCATGCGGACGTTGTAGCTGGCGTGATCGCGCGCGGATTCCGCCGAGATTCGAGCGAGCGGGTTGCGGAGTGCTGCAGCGGTGCCGTTGATGTGTTGATGATGAGGAGGCGTGTCTTCCGGATCGGAAGGGTAATCCGACTCTTCGTCCGACGACATGGATGTCAGGTAGGCCGGGATGGGCGCTTCGTTCTCGACGAAATGCGCGAGCGACAGGAACTTGGCGTGCGTGGACTGCACATTGTGCAGGGTACGGATGTTGCGTGCTACTTTGCCTTGAAGACCTTTTCGCCGTGTTGCAGGGACGAGATGAAACGGCTTCTTGCGCTTCTTTCCCTTGCTCGGAAGTCCTTCTTCCGCTGAAGCTGAGACAAGCGCGGACGAAGGCAACGCCGGCAGCGCACCGGACATGAGCTGATGCGAGCCAGTGACGGTGAACCAAAGGGCTGAAGCATCCAACGGCGACACGTCCACGCTGGCCGGTGGAGCAGGCGTGGAGCCCGAATGAGACGGAGCCTGCGACGGCGGCTGGGACTGCGATCGAGGTTCCGGCGTCGCTTTCTCCTTTCCCTTCTCACCCAACAGCGGCTGGAAGATGGATCCGAGTACAGCACTGAGCGGATCTTCCTCCTCGGCATCCCTCTTCACCCGATCCATCGCTTCAACGGGCGCCATCAGCATGGGTCTGGAACTTGGTCCCGCCACTCCATTCGCCTCTACCAAACTCAAACCTGCGTCGATCCTCGCGAACTCCATCATACTCTGTGGCGTCCTGACGAACGCTTCCTGATCTTCAAACTTGACCTCATCCCCTTTTCTCCTCCTTTTCCTGCCTTCCTCCTTCACTGTCGCTGCCTCCGTTGCTGCTGCTGGCGGAATCACTCCATCCGCCGCCTTCGCGCCGACCTCGACGGTCGCTGTCACCGGCGTCCCCCACTGCACCAACGCGTCCTTCACATCGCTCTTGTCACTGATGAACTCCAACAGATGATCCGCCTTCTTCCTCATAAACGCCACATTCCTCCTCAGTGGATGCGTCGGATCCGAGTTGTACAGCAAACAGTTGTCCCAGATCAGATTGAGATCGTGAGCAAACTGCTTCTTGGTCTTGTACTGTCCGGATTTGACCTTCTTCTGCATGGTGCCGAGGTCCATGGGGTGCTTGATCACGTCGTAGTAGTCGGGCGCATCGCGTTTCGACACTTTGGAGAGGAAGGCGGTGGAATGCTCGCTGTAGTTTTTGAGCTCGGTGACGATTCTGTCGATCGACTCGAGGAATTCCTCGCGTTCATCGCGGCCCTTGCAGACTTCGGTGAGCAGCTGTCGAAGTTCGGCATCGCCAAGCTTGACCGAAGCTCGCTTGGCTTCGATCGCCTGGAGCAGATATTTCATGATGAGGTGGGAGTCAGGTAAATGAGCCGAGGGAGAGCTCTGATGTTCCTGTCCGGATCATGTGTCTGTATGAAGAGGGTCGAGCTGGTGTTGCGTCCATTAAAGATGAGCCGGTGCGTCCAGTGAGACAGCAGATGCTCCAGCGTGATCCCAGCGCGATTCAAGTGGAGCAATAAGCAGTCACAACGCAGAACAATCTATACCTCTGCTGCCGTCCCCACCTGACGATGTTCCAAATCACGCGTCCACGCTGATCAAGTGTGTGGGGCTCGCTCGTTCGCTGCTGATCCACCTAGCCGGTGACCTCCCCCTGGGTGGATCCGTTTCCCTTCGGTAGACTCGTTCGTGACCTTGCCGATCTCTCGGTCGAAAATCGTCACGGCAATGTGCGTGATGGTCGTAGTCGTTGTTGTTGATAATGATGGTGGAAAGGAAAGATTGGCAAAAGCCGGGAAAAAGGTACACAGTTACGCGGGGGCGAGCTGCCAATTCGGCGTCGGTCTTCTAAATTCCGATTTCCGCACTTTCTCAATTGTTCGGCTCGCAAAAACCGCGTTCGCGCGTTTCCGGCCTCCTCGCGACTGTGACGGCTCAATTCCAAGTCGGAGCCTTCTTGAGACACAAGCTCCTGATATGCATGGAGATCTGTTCCACAACTGGTATGAGGACGAGTGCTAGCGAGGTATCGGTATCGTAGCTCACAGCGCTTATCGCTTCATAAATGACTCCATGTGTCTCACAGACAAGTTCTTATCGGGTACGGACATATAGTTCTATTTGAGCAAAAGCCAACGCCAGGCACCGCAGCTCACGCTTCCTGCGACAAACTAGTCCGGCCGGCGCTGTTCGCTTCACTCAAACGCTCCATATGTCTCATGAACAAGCACCTGATGTGCATGGAAATCTATTTCACGACTGATATGAGCAAGAGAGAATGGCCTCACGCTTCCTCGGACAACCCGTTCGAGCCGCTCAACTGGCCCGCCTGTTGCGCCTGCTGCTGCTGCATGCTTCTCCTCGCTGTCTGCCTCTCCTCGAGCTCTTCCAGCACCTTAGCCGGATCATCCACCACAAACCCGTGTCCAAACGTGTGCCTGAACATGTTGCCCGGATCCACGCTCCTCTTGATCTCCAACAGCCGCTTGAAGTTGTCCAGACCGTACGCCCCGATCACGCGATCCATACGCTCCGACCTGCCCAAGAAGCACGGGTAGGGTCCACCTACGCTCACCTTGTCCACCACCTCGTTCAACCACCGCTCGACGCTCTCGATGCACGTCCTGTCTTCCTCCTTGCCGCTCCACTGTTGCAGCGATCCCACCGTAAACTTGGCAGCGCGCGCTTCCGGACAAATGCACGTCTCGTCCGCCGCACTGTCCTCCACAGCTCCGCCCATCAGCTCGAACAACCACACCGCTCTGCTCCCCAGTCCTTGGAAATTGCGCACGCTCTTGGCGATCACATCGTCCGTCAACGTCGAGATCAAATCTCCGCGCACCATCCACCTCCTTCCCGTTCCACCCTTGAGCACCTTAGCAACCCCGTCCTGCTGCGACAGGAAACTTCGCTCCTCGACATCCTTCAACAACAGCCGCTCGCCCGTCCAGCTACTGATAGCCTGCACGAGCGCCTCGCCATCCGACTTGGGACCCAAGTAACACACTTGAATCACAATCACATGTGACGTCTTGCTCGGCCCTGCAGTGAGGATCAGGTTGGTGTAAAACTTTCGTGGAAGCCCCGCTTTCAGGCAGTCGCGCCAGTGCCGAATCAACGAGCTCGCCGTTGCAGGGTTGAGCGGGTAGATCAGGTTGCCCGAGTACACCGACGGCACCGGATATGCCTTGGCAGTGAGCCGCGTGACGATACCGAAACACGGCGCTGCACCCCTGACCGCCCACCACAGATCCCGATCCCGCTGCGTCTTGGTCTTTGACTCTTCGTTGAGCGTCACGATGCTGCCGTCGGCTAGGACCATCTCTACCTCGACAATATTGTCCAGCGAAAGGCCGTACGCCCTCGTCAGGTAGCCGAATCCACCTGTCGTCATGGCGGTGGATCCGACAGGATATGCCGAGACGGGCACATGGTAAGGCACGCCATTGACGACCAGTGGAGGGCAGACATCCGACTGCTCTACTTGCCTGCCTTTGCCTTTAGCCTTCTCATCCTGAGCAGCCAGAAAGTTGCCCTCGCGTCCCGCCCGATCGGTGAAGGCGTCCAGACCGCGAATGCCCACTCCTGGTCCGAAACTTGCCAGGGCGTACCGGTCTTCGTACAGACCAGGGGGCAGGATGGCCGAAGCTACGTTGTGATAACCCTCGGGCCGAGCGTCGAACACGTACGGATTGCTAGCGTCCTGTGGCTGGGGCGTCGGAGAAGGCGAGCCGTACTTTTGCAATGGCGAAGGGATGAAGCGCGGCAGGTTCGAGTTGGCGTCGTTGTTGACATCCGAGTTGACCGCCCACGTGCCCGAAGGCCAAGCGTCTTGCAGATCGCTGAGCGTTGATGCACCAAAGTAACCCGATCCATTCGTACGACCCGTCTCCAGCTCGCTGGACGATCCTTCGTTTGACGAGGAGCGAGAGCTACGAGACGTGGCTCGTGTAGCCGCGAGTGCCTCGGGACTCGCTGCGAACGCTGTCGAGTCCCAGGGCAAGGAGCCAGGAATGGCCGAGACGCTCGAGATGCCAGCATCCGCGCCATCGCTTCGCCAGACGAAGCCACCCTCGGGCAGCTTGAGCCTCTCTCCCAGCGTGCCCGATGGCGGGCGATGGTGTCGATGCCATCGCAGATGCTCCGCGCTCGCGTTGGTGTCCCAATCATCAGGAGTTCGACTGTCGGCCATATCGCGTCGGCGTCGACTCGAATCCGAAGCGGATCCAGACCCTGAGCCAGAGACGGAGCGCGCGGATCGGCGTTGCTGTGTCGCGGACATGGCCTCGCTCTCGGGCAGAAGGATCGTCGACGGACGCTTGAAAGGCATCCTCTCGTCGCCTACGCCGTCAGTGGTGACGCCCTCGTCAGCACCACCGTCTGCCTTGCCATCCACATGGTTTCCGCCGGTGCCGGAAGACTTGCCGGTAGACTGCTTGGACGCCGAAGTGAGGCTCGAGGCGAGATGAGACGAGCTTGTGCCGCCAGTGGAACCGGAATTGCTGCCGCTGGGCGAATCAGAAGCGTTGCCGGACAAGTCAAGCTGGCGGTCGACCCACGCCCTGGCGGGAACGGGTGCGGCGCGTGTGAGAGATGAAGAGGATCCAGAGCCGGAGTCAAAGGCCGAGCCAGAAGTGGGAAACAGCGGTGCAGAGTCACGGGGCTCGGAGGCGTTGAGGAAGTCGCTTCTTGTCGCGGCGACGCTGCGAGAATTGCTCCCGCCACTTGAGGACTGCATGCGATCTGATCTGGAGCCGTGCTGCTGAGCATGTTGCGCTTGTTGGTCGGAATTGTGAGAGCTTGCATAGGAGCTCTCGCTGTCGGCGTCTGCGCCGCTTTCGTGGCTTTGACCCTGCTGCATGGGTTGCGGTTTGATGTCGGCTTCCTCGGGTGGCACGAGCGAGTCGGCCCTGCGCTTGGCTGCGGAGGCGGCGGCGCCGCCCACGCTTGCGACGTCAGAGGAGCCAACGAAAGCTTGGTCCGACTCGCGAGCTTTGCGCTTGAGAGCATTCGTGACGGCATCTTGTGGATCGATGTCTTCAGATTCGCTTTTGGGCATGTCAGTCTTGGTGGCCTGGTCCTGAATAGGAGTGGCCAATGGGTTGTGAATCTGCTGCGTGACTTGTCGGTCTGCCGCGCTGACCGAGTCGCTGTGGAATGTGATCGAGTCTGCGTCTGTATGAGCAGTGATGGGATCAATGGCAGTCGATGCGGACGAAGCAGGCGGCGCCAGCCCGAGGCTGGGGATGGGTTGTGACGACGACGGGTTGGACGACGATGAAGAGGCATCATCGGAGCCGTTGGCGCACATGCCCGTTGGATGATAGGTGGCAGCCGGACCAACAGCGGGCACTGTCAAGGGCGAAGAATCAGGATCGTGCATGTCTGATGCTCCGTCGGCAGCCGACCGCTTGGGCACCACCAATTTGACATCGTCCATCAAGGAAGTGTCGATGACGACCTCGCCCTGAATAGCCCAGCCAGCAGTTGCAAATCCACCCGACTTGACGGAGGGTGACAGAAAGTGTAGGTTGCAGAATTTGACGACGGTCGAAATGTCATGAACGTCGAGGGGGATGGCGACCATCCAGCCACCAAGAGGAGCAGCATCGTTGAAGATGGTGATGCTCTTTGCAAATACAGGTTCGCCGCGAATGGCGAGCTGGCCGCGAAAGTTGGAGGCAGCGAGCTGCGCTCGAAGCGATTCGAAGCGGGCGTATTTCTGCCGTACCTCGTCCTTGGTCAAAGGAGTTGGCTCGGGGATGTCGTAGGGCGGGATGCGAGTTGTCATGATGAATTGTGGTCACAGCGCAAGGAAGGAGCGGAGTAGCCGAGGAGATGTGAAAGGGCCGAGAAGTCCTGCGTGTGCAGAATGGTGCTGCAGGACGATTGGCGAGGGTGATTGGAGGGCCTGCAGGCCGTGATACGGCCAGACGCGAGCCCAAGGCTGTGATCGAAAGGGATGGTGGATATGCAGCGGCCGGCGCTAGAGCAGGCAGAGTTGATGCGAGAGGATCGGAGCAACGCCGACGACAGAATGTTGCGCGGCGAGAGAGCAACGACCGAAGCCGGAGCCGAGTTCGAGTTCGAGTTCGAGTTCGAGTTCGAGTTCGAGTTCGGTGTGGGACCGAAAAGGCGATCGATTCGGAACAAGGCGAGCAGGTAGAGTGGGACGAGGCTTGAGAGCGAGCGAGTCTCGAGGGATGTCCGGAAAGATGGCTGCAGAATAGAAGAGCGGGTGTTGAGATGGTAGTGTTCCGACGATCGATTGTCGCCCGGGTCGCTGCTCACCGATGGGGCTAGAAGTGGGTCGGCGATGAGGCGAGTTGGACGCAGGAGACGTGGGCTTTATGCGACTGTGCACGCCAGCTTGGATACCCTCTGCAAGGCCCGGGGCGGCGACAAAGTGCTTGAGCGACGTCGATACTTTCGAACAAGATGTAGGGAGGGATGATGTGGTGCAACAAGAAACCTTGAAACAGGCAAACTTGCTGTTCGGACTGCGATACGAAGGATGCGCTGCTCGTGTCGGTGTGTTGCTGATTGGTTGGCTAGTGGAGACGACACAGTCAGGTGCAGCGTAAAGATGAAATTTCATGAAAGGCCAGACCGCACAAAGAGGTCTCGCCTTTGAGGTAGCCGTCGCTCTTAGCGGGTCAAGTCGACCCTGGCTCGGCTGGCTCTAGCTGACTGACTGTCGGCAAGCCACAGATGATCAGTATTTCAGCCAGGTTTCAAGAGAAAGTCGAGCACGAATTGAACTCAAACTTCGCTGTCGGGCGTCGAGCATCGGGATCGTGACCCAAACGGCGGATTTTCGCGGATGAGTGAGGAGCGAGCAGCCACCGATCGGCTTGGATCCGGTCTGCTCGTTTCCGGCTCGTCAGAATCGTATGCCCAATCTCGTAATCGCACAGCTCGAAACGCTTTTCAAATTTCAGCCTTATTTTCCCGGTATCCACATGTATCTTTCGGTCTAACATCTCTCTTTGAATGTCATATGTAGCTTTAACAAAGACAGAATTCAAGCATCGAATAGGGCTTGGCAGGTCGCACAGACGTGGACGACAACGAACGTGTGTGTGTTTCACCGCGCCAGCGAGAACAACCTTTCTTCTCGGCGAGATCGTCACGACCTCATCATCATCATCGTCGTCAGCGAGTCGTTCAGTCCTGTACCTTTCCGCTCCGATACTTGGTCTGGATCGGTGAAAGCTACAAGTGCAGCGTACACCTCAGCGCCTGCCGATCACTGGCTGATCTATCTGGCGTCACCCTTTCGCGCCCGGTGCGCAATCCCAAACCAAAAGCCGTGCCCACCATGGCCTCGACACCCACATCACCATCAGCAACGATGTCACGTCTGCTCACCATGTGCCTCTCGCTCCTTCTCACCCTGCTCGCCCTCCTTTCCCCCACATCAGCCTCATCCCAAAACATCCAGATGCGCGAAATGGACTCGGACGCCATCGTCCCCCTCCGCTCCCACTCGCTCTACGCACCCTACGTCGACTCCAACCTCCAAAACAAGTTCTGGGACTTTGGCGCCGACGCCATCGTCGACACCAACAAGCACATCCGTCTCACACAGGATCGCACCTCCCAGACCGGCTGGCTCTGGTCGCGTCTTCCGCTCACCGCCGACAACTTTGAGATCGTGTTCGAGTTCAAGATCGACGGACACGCGTCGCACGTCGCTGGCGATGGCATGGCTGTGTGGCTTGCGCAGGAGAGGGCCAAGCCAGGACCGGTGTTTGGTTCGGTCAACTACTTTACCGGGTTGGGGTTGTTCTTCGACACGTATCCGAACTCGAGGCATCCCTATTCGTTCCCACGCATCTCGTTGATGAACGGAAACGGTGTAGAGGCGTACGAGAACGACAAGGATGGTGCTAGGCAGGAAGTCGCTGGATGTTCGATCGATTACAGAAACGCCAAGGTGGCTACCAAGGGTAAACTGGTCCACGTCAAGGACGTGTATACCGAGCTGTTGGTTCATCACACCGAATGGGATCATTGGGAATCCTGCTTCAAGCTCGACAACATCACTCTACCCACAAACCCCTACCTCGGCTTCTCAGCTTTGACGGGAGACGTCTCGGACAACCACGACGTCGTCTCCATCACCACCAGCAACATCGTCTACCGAAACCGCACACCGCAGCAGTTAAGGGAAGAGAGGATCCGTCATTTCCCCGAAAAGTTCGGCGTCAAACCAAAGAAGAAGGGATGGTCCTTCGGTGGCAACACCAAGGGTTACTCGAGCGACGTTTCGAGCAGCAGCAGCAAGAGCGGTCGTGGAGCTGGACGAGGAGGATTCGTTGGCTTTGTCAAGGGTGTGTTTGGGTTCATCTTTTTCCTGATCAAGTGGGGGTTGATTTTGGCTGCGGTAGGAGCGTTGGGGATGTTGGCGTGGCAGTATCAGAAGAGGCAGAACATGAAGCGTTTCTGAATGCGCAGGTGGAAGGAGGTTCTTCTTCACAAAAAGGTCTCATTTGTACAGCGTTGCAGTGTCGAACGCAATTCATTCTGCAAATATCAAATTACATCGTCACTTCCTCGTATGCAGGTGTCAAGCTATCGACACTGTCCCGACGAGGATCACCCTTCAGAGCTGACCCAGCTGTTTCTCCACCAGCTCACGCAACGTGTCCAAATTTACCGCCAGCGGCTTGTTCGTCAACGCCACGCCTTTCCCCATTCTACCACCTGAAAACTGGACGCTGAGCAAGCTCGGTTGAGCAAAGCTGCACGTGCACACCAACCTGTTCCCCGCCACCCGCGCACCACCACTCTGCGTAGCGACGAAGATCTTGGCGTGTCCCTTGAGTGCGGACAGTGCGGTTTGATCGGGGGACGTGTAGATCGAATGGATGTTGGCTGCATTCCTCTCGGTGTTCGGCGTGGTGGGGTAAGGGTGGGATGCGGTTGCGTCGAACATCTGAGCTAGTGTCGAGGTGAGGTGTGCCAGGCTCGCCGAACCACCGGCTGTGGATGGGACGGTCAGGGGAATGAGTTGGATGGAAACCTTCAGTCCACGCTGAAGCGCTTTCTCCTGAACATCCCGTAGCACGCTACCCAGACGGTGGACGAAGGACCAGTAGTGAAGTCCAACCAGAACGGGACCCACCGAGTCGAGCTTGCACAACGCAGCGCTGGTCGAACGACCCCCCGCGCCGACCCCGCCTTTCCCGCCGGTCGCAGCCTCGGTCTTACTCGCTGCACTTGCCTCCGCCGATCCTGCGGCGTTGGACTTTTTCGGCACGGATAGTGCAGCAGCCTTGATCGCAGCTGCACGCGCAGCCGCATCTGCTTTCCTCGCTTCGTGTGTTGCGCTGACGAAGGCGTGGTACTTGCGAAGCGGTCCCATCCGCAGGAATGCTAGTAGCAGCGCTGCGTGCGGCGCGTACCTTGCTTCCCTGCTCGGCTCCCCGGCTTCCTTTTGAGACGAATCCTCCGTTGGACCATCGTCTTTGCCAGTAGGTACCAGCTCGACCACACAATCCAACCTCTTGGTCAACACGATCCGCACCGAGCTCGACGTCAACCTCACCCCAAACGTCGGAGGCAACAACCTCGCCTGCGCCACGACATCCCCGAAAACCAATTCGTCGGTCGCCTCTCGTGACGCTTGTTGCAGCTCCTGATCCAGTACGTGCCCAAGTGCCACCGGTGCTGCCTCTTGCTTTGAGGGGATGGGATCGGAGGACCATTCGATTCGATCGTCTTGCTGATGCTTTCCGTCGGATGAAGGAGGCCATAGAACGAACCTGACTCGGAGACGACGATGCATTCGATCCGGGAAGACGAGTTTGCGTTTGACCTCTTCGGCTGTCAACCCAGCGGGATCGCTGGGGTTGCTGGGTAGGTCGGCCCAGTAGGCGAGACTTCGCCTGCGCAGCTCGATCGGCGCTTCGGGGAGGCCGAATCCGATCCACGCGTCGCGCGCACCTTCTTCCTTGACTTTGCCATCCGATGTAATGATGGGTGTTCCGAAGCCTTGCAATCCAGCCGCTGTCGCCTTTTCCCTTTTTCCCTCCTTCCGCTTCACATCCTTCTTCTTGCTCTTCACCTCCTTCCCTTCTCCTGACTCTCCACCTTCCACCACCTCACCATCTTCCTCATCATCTCCCCCCGCTACCCCAAACCTCTCAACATCCAACAACGGCCTTCCAGGTGTAACCCCCCATCCTCTCCCATACAACCCAATCAACCCCCTCCACCTCTCCCTATTCGCCCCCTGTCCGCTCCTCAACTCCCCCGCTGCCGCACTCAGCAGCTCCGCCGCACTCTCCATCGCCTTCCTCTTGGTCTCCAGCACAATCTTGAACTCCTTCAACTGGTTTTCTCTGTACCCCGGCGCAGACTCTTGCTCTTTGGAGGCCTGTTTCAGCGCATACTCTGCCGAGGTCGGATCCACATCGAAGTCCTCTTCCTCGTCTTCCTCTTCCTTCTCCTTCTTCCGGGTAGTATTAGGGTTGAGGGAGGTCCGCGAGAGGGATATGGCTAGCGGATCGAGGATGAACTCTTCTTCCGCCTTTTGAGCGTTGAGATGACCGAATATCCCCAGAGGTGCCTTCGTCACAGCTGGTGTGACGGCCGCGGTGGTGGAGCCCGATCGTGCAGATTGTCCGGAAACACTCGGTGCTGGCGAACCCATCTTTCCCCCACCCCCGCCTGCCAGTGTATTGCTGGGTATCGTGGAACGATGTTGTTTGATCAACATTCCGAGCAGTTGATGTGCATGGATCGAATTGAAGTGTGCCACGTCGAGGTTGCCGAGTACGGTGTTGCGTAGCTTGACGAACTCGCTTTCCGCAATGGTTCCTCCGATCTTCTCATTCCCTCCGCGCGTCAGCTCATCCTGTTGTTCGAGAGCAGGACGAGGTGAATCGTCATCGCCACTGCTCGAGGACGAGGGGGAGTGTGGACGTTTCGCGAGCAAAGAAGATGTTTGGAAGCGCGAAAAGTCTCCTCGTTCACTCCATAGGCGAAGCACGTCTTCGCTGAGCTGGGCGGCGGCGGGTTTGCGCGGTTGGAAGATGTTGGTTCCGGAGGGGGTGATGTCGTGCAACGCGGGTTCGCGGTCGAACATATCCAGCGACGAAGGGTGATGGGTTTGAGTGGGTTGAGGAGTGTGGTAGATGTGGACCGGTTCGATGGTGAGCGGCACCTCGGGGGTGGTCGATGGTCCCGCGATCGAGGATGACGGTCCAGACATGGTGGTGACGGGGTAATTGGGGTGATGAATCCGGAGGTGCCAGAGGTTGCTAAGAGTGCTGCATCATCGGTCCGCTTTGTGTGTGTCTTCCAGCCAGTGTCTAGTGATTTACGAAGCGAATGTAGACCCGCCCGGTCCAGACGCTCGAGGGTGTCGGTAGGAACTTAGGGTCCAGCGATGGCGATGATGGTGTGCAAGAGCTATGACATTCTATGCCTGTCAATCTGTGCTTTGCTTCTTCTCAACTGTCCGTGCGACCCATAATAAAAATAAAAACATTTAATTAAAACATTTCTGGCCCACCTCCTCCAAAAAAACAACTCGCACCATTTCACTCTAGACTCACACATCGCGACCACACATGCTACATTCTTCTAGATGGCACTCACATGAGAGCATCCTTTGATCCAAAGTCGGGGCATCTATTGATCCCATCTAAGCCCACTCGCCAGCGCCACTCGACACTAACTCCTTCACCTCCTCATCCGCCACCCTCCTCTCCCACGTCCTCCTCACCTCGTGCAGTCCAAAGCTGACGCCCGCGATCATCGCCAAAAACACCAAGTCCGCCAACGCCAACCCCGTCGTCTGGAAAACTCCCTGCAGCGGTGGGAAGTACACCATCGCCAACTGAGCCACCAACGAGATGCTCACCGTTAAACCCAACATCCTATTCGCTCCGATCGGAGTATACAATCCACGATTCTGAACCGCAGATACCAGATCCAAAAACACGAAGCAGGTGAACGTCATCGTCGAATCCCTTTGATCTGCTATCCTCGCACCTGGCTTCATCTCGAACGTGTGTATGCCGTCGGGTGAGGTGGGCACTTCGATGTCGACGGGAACGAGCTCGTGGATGTAGATGTACAGCGTTCCCAACACCACCATTGTTGCGCTGAATGCGATGCGGTACAGAAGCCTTTTGTTGAGCACCGGAGCATTCTTGGCACGCGGCGGTCGTGACATGACGCTCTTCCTGTCCACCGGATCCACACCTAAGCTCTGGCTCGGCGGTCCATCCATGAGGATGTTGATGAAGAGGATCTGCATCGCATTGAGAGGCAACTTGAGTCGAAACGCTGTACTCAAGGTGATCAACGTCAACGCTGCAACCGCAGTGGACAGCTGGAACGAGAGGAAGTTTTGGATGTTGTAAAAGATCCCTTTACCTTCTTCGACAGCCGCGAGGATGGTGGCAAAGTTGTCGTCGACCAGAATCACGTCCGCCGCTTCTTTGGCTACATCCGTGCCTCCTCTGCCCATACTGATTCCGATGTCGGCCATCTTGAGCGCAGGTGCATCGTTCACACCGTCTCCCGTCATGGCTACAACGGCACCGCTGGATTGCAGCGCCGAGATGATCGACATCTTGTGCCGAGGTGTAGTGCGTGCGAACACTGAGATCGAGGGGATGCGTTCCTGCAACTGCCGTTCGGTCAGCGCATCAATCTGACGCCCGGTCAGGACGGATGATGTCGACGAAGCGGAGGATGACAAAATTCCGAGCTGCTTGGCCATGGCTACAGCAGTGACCTCCGAGTCGCCGGTGATCATGACCACTTGGACACCGCCACGTGCAAGCGAAGCGATGGCTTCCTTGACTCCAGGTCGTGGAGGATCTTGCATGGCTTGCAGACCCGAAAAGGTCAATGTGCGCTGTTCCAGACTGCCGCTCGAACCTGATGCAAATCCCACCACACGCAACCCTTGGCTCGAAAGCTTCTCGGCTGCTTGCGTTATCCGCCCTCTCGACGCTTCGTCCAGTCGTTGCGGCGATCCGTCTGCGCCCAACACTGTACTGCTCTTGGCCAGCACCACCTCGAAAGCACCCTTGACGTACACTGCTTCAGCTGTGCCAGCACCTGTTGTGCTCAGCACGCCAGTCACCGCCATGAACTTGCTCTCTGAATCGAAAGCGACCTCCGAGCTCCGCTTGAAGTAGGGTCTTTGGTCTTCCAATCCAAACACCTTGAGGATGTTGACCAAGGCGACGTCGGTCGCTTGCCCCACGTTGGTGCCCAGCTCGTTCCTGTGCGAGTTGTTGCACAGGTTCCCTGTTAGCAGCAGCCTCGAAAGCGCTTGCGTGTGCCTGTGAGACATGTGCTGAGCCACATCGACAATGTCGTCCTCGGCGGTCCAGCATTTTGTGACCGTCATTTCGTTGGTCGTCAGCGTGCCCGTCTTGTCTGAGCAGACGACTGAGACC
Source organism: Pseudozyma hubeiensis SY62 (assembly GCF_000403515.1). NCBI lineage: Eukaryota > Fungi > Basidiomycota > Ustilaginomycetes > Ustilaginales > Ustilaginaceae > Pseudozyma > Pseudozyma hubeiensis. The sequence goes on along the minus strand of NW_012133819.1, from coordinate 127,612 downwards.
GAACCGAGCGTCTCGACAGAGGGAAGCTTCTTGACGATGGCCTTGCGATGTGACATGCGCAGTACACCCAGCGCGAGCGTGACGGTGACGACGATGGGGAGGCCTTCTGGGATGGCAGCGACGGCGAGCGAAACGCCGATGGTGAACATCTCGAGCCACGGTCGTCGTTGCCATACACCCATGAGACAGATGACGGCGATGACGGCAAAGCTGATGATGCTGAGCTTCTTGGCGAGCTCGTCCATGCTGAGCTGGAGTGGGGTGCGCTTTTCGACGACTTCATCGACCATGCTGAAGATCATGCCAAACTCGGTGGTGGCACCGATGCCGACGACGATGCCTTTGCCGTGACCGGACTTGACCAGAGTACCCATGAAGGCGATGTTCTCGCGTTCGTTGATGGATGTTGTGGAGTGTGCGACATCGTCATGGGTGCCGTTGGCGGCCGCGTGTCCATTGGCGTTGGACCCGTTGGCACTGCCATTTGCGGCAGTTTCGCCTGCTGCTCGAGGCACTATATCCGCATGCTTTCGTCTGGGCTTGATCTCCCCTGTCAAAGTGCTCTCGTCCACCTCGAGCGAGACACATTCGCAGATCCTCACATCGGCTGGTATCCTATCACCGGTGCTGAACGTGACCACGTCGCCGGGAACCAGCTCGTTGGCGAGCACGCTTGAGTTGACGCCATCACGGACGAGGTGGCAGTAGTGAGGCACCAGCTTGTTGAGCGCCTCGAGCGACTTTTCAGACTTTTGCTCCTGGTAGAAAGCGACGCTGATGACGATGACGATGGCGATGGTGATGCTGACGGCGTCATCGATCTGGCCGATGAGCAAGCTGACTGCAGCACTGCCGAGGAGCAGGAGGATGAGCGGCTCTTGGAACTGCGCGAGGAACTTTTTCCAGGGCTCGTCTCCTGCACGGACGGCGAACTCGTTGTATCCGCCCGCCTCTCTACGCGCCTCGTGGACCAGGAGCGGTGAGAGACCGGTGTCGAGCGAGGGACAGTGCAAGCTCTCGAGACATTGCTGCACCGAGAGGTGTGTGTAGTGAGCTGATGCTGAGACGCTCGACGAGGGCGCTGAAGAGTGGTGAAGGTCGATCGATGCTGCTGGACGAAAGGAAGCGTCCGATGCGTTTGGCTTGTGACCCGTGGCACGATGCGGTGGGTATGCGATGTGACCTGATGCAGCGCCGACGTAAGGCTCGTCCGGGTTTGCCTTGCGGAGCGTGGTGCTGAACGCAAACTGATCTGGTGGTGGTAGTTGCGATGTGGACGGTGGTATTGGCGCTGTTTGTATGTCGTATTCCGATGTGGGTACAGAGCGGTACCGGTTGGCGGCAGCCATGATGGGTGAGCGTAGCTTGGCGCTGTTGGTGCCACTAGCTGCTATGGAGGATACACCGTTACCCAGACGGCTATGTCAGCATTGTCTGCGATGCCAAATGATATGGAACCAGGTGTTGCTGCTGCAAAGATTTTAAGAGAAGGACGAGAAGAAAGCCGAAGTCAAGGTGCCAAGTCTGAGTTGCATGTGCATGTCGCGTCTCGATTCCAAAGTCCGTGCCTTTCCAACACATCACACGCCAACGCCAGCGCCAGAACACGCGCTCTGCCATTCCGGTGGACCGGAATCAGCCAGGAAAATCCGAGCTTATTTAGCAAACGTGGCATCGCCGCCTCAAATCCTATTCTTGGCGCTTCATCTCTTTCAGGGCGACGAGCATCGATCTTGGCTGCTAATATACACACATTCGATGCTCCATGGTCATCTGCACCGATCAGACTTCAGGCTCGATGGATGCACGGATGAGATTCACAGATAGGATAGAAATGTGACTACATGATCTGTGTTTTTGGCAATGGCTGGCTAAAAGTACAAAAGGTCTTTGGAAACTGAGAAAATCGAAAATGGAGGACAGAAAATGGACAGCGAATGAATGGCGTCGAGGCTGCTGTGAGAACGTTCAAGGTGATACAGTAGATGTAATCCCTTCTGCCAGTGGATGAAAGCGATGCATGTTACCAAGCGAACGTCTACTGTACGGTATGTGAGAGCAGATCTGCAGACCGGACACCAGCGGGCATCCATGGCGGTGCAGATGGTGCCGAATGAGCAGATGCATTCGAGGCTGGTTCGTGGCGACAACACGACGCGACGGCTTCCACTGCAGTGCACTTCCTCGCCAGAGCATTGACCAGCATGATCAGACAGCTACCCTCTCAGCGCATGAGCAGGTACACATTGGAGCCGATAGTGATGTTGCTCATATGGCGAAAGTTGCCCGTCAACGCCATCATCAACCCGCCAAATGAGCCGTACACGGTCACCTCGTCCGACACCTTCTCGTCGTACCTGTAGATCTTGCCGTACATGACATAGTCAAAGTCGTCTGCGATGCCGCCGTTGCCAGGCTGATCGAGCCTCCACGCATCGCGTTCTGCCGCCTGCGTTGCTGCGTCTTGTGCGTCCCCGTCGACGGCATCGGCTTTGGTGGAGGCGCTCTCCTTTTTCAGGGTGGACGCGAGTTGGAAAGTGAGTTGTTGGCCTTCTGTTACGGGCCATACGTCGGTTGCAATGTCGATCGAGAGCGTCATGTCGAGTGATGGAGATGATGCGATGATACGCGAGACTGTGGGCGGAAGGGAAGGAGTGAACGAGCGAGTGTCAGCTTTTCAAGTCACTCGATGCGACGACGAATGGAAAGCCAAGCACCGTATCGCTGAGCCATGAAACCTACCTCTGTCGAACTTCTTGCCATCTGGATCGATCTGGCTGACGACGAACTGCGTGTCAAAGAGGTTGGTAGGGTCCATCTTGGAGACGTCCTTGTGCGTGCACGATCAGTCTGGTGCTGTCGAGGAGATGCGAGTCGAGCAAGATGACTTCAAGGTCCGATCTGCGCTGTGAGAGCTGCCAGCAGCGTGCTGTATGAACGATCGGTGTGTTTGTGAATGTTGTCGGTGATGACGAGGAGATAGATAGGTCGAAGCGCCATTTCCATCAATACAAATCGGCTCATTTCTTCTCGCAAAAATTCTCGGAACTCGCTGCCACGAGCAACCAAATCGGGCTCCCATCGATTCGATCCATTTTACACCCACCGGTTGTGCTTTTTCAGGCGAGACACTGGCGAGATGAACCGAAATATTTGGACCCTGAACCTGCTCTTGTGACCGCATGCCAGGAAGCTTCGGAGCGTGATTACTCTGCATCGGCAACTGCACTTTTCAAACATTCCATTGCTTTCCTCCACACCGCTTTTGGCAGCTTCGACCTTTCGATCCTGTCTCTACAGCAACTTGCTTTCCGCTCATCATCACCCTCAGTCTCGCCACAAAGCAAAGAGCGCCTCTGTCTCTCCCTGTCGAGCATCTCGGTGCTCGAAGCAAACTCAAAGATGGCGCATCCAGGACCATCCATAGCCAACCTCTCCCAAACCCCCTCCTCCACCACCGGCGGCGACGCCTCCTGGTACAACTCCATGCTCACCCACCTCTCCACCCAGCCTCCCTGGCCCTCGGACAAGGAAGACGCCATCCTCGAGCCCTACACCTACCTCGACTCCAACCCTGGCAAAGAGGTGCGCACCAAACTCATCGAAGCCTTCAACGTCTGGCTACAAGTGCCCCCGCGCAAACTCGATGCCATCTGCAATGTCGTACGTATGCTCCACACAGCTTCGCTCCTCATGGACGACGTCGAGGACAACTCGGATCTCAGGCGAGGTATTCCCGTTGCACACAAGATCTACGGTGTACCTCAGACGATCAACACCGCCAACTATGTCTACTTTCTCGTGTTTAGCGAGATCTTTCGCATGAACGAAGACTCGACCTCGGCCAGAACAGATTCCCCGCCGCTTTCACCGAGCACAACGACGGCGACGGGTGTGGCAAAGGCGACGGTGGAGAGGCTGGTCGTCGATGAACTGATCAACCTTCACAGAGGTCAGGGCATGGATCTTCTGTGGAGGGACAGCCTCATCTGCCCTACCGAAGAGGAGTACGTCGAGATGGTCAACAACAAGACCGGAGGATTGTTTCGCATCGCGGTCAAACTCATGCTCTCACAATCACCACCAGCCTCCGCAGCGGGCTTCCCAGATCTCATCCCCGTGGTGAACCTGATCGGTCTCCTGTTTCAAATCCTCGACGACTTTATGAACCTTCAAAGCAGCAAATACGCCGAAAACAAGGGTTTCGCAGAAGACCTCACCGAAGGCAAATTCAGCTTCCCCATCATCCACTCCATCCGCTCGAGCGTCGCGCACGAGATCACCTCCACATCCGCCACCACATCCGAACCCACATCTGGGTCCAGCGCCCAAGAAGGCGGTGTCAACCTTCCGAATCCCAAAGTGCTGCCAACAGGAGCAACAGGAGCGGCCAACAGACAAATCCTCAACGTCCTCAAACAACGTCCCACCGACCTGGCTACCAAGCAGTACGCCGTATCGTACATGCGCAACGTCACCAACTCGTTCGACTACACCACCGACGTTCTTCAGCGTCTGTACGCACAGGCGTGCGCAGAGATCCAACGTCTAGAAACACACCTGGGCATACCCAATCCCGGGTTGAAGAGTATCTTGGAAGCGTTGAGATCAAGTTGGACATCCATCTAGCCAAAAAAACCCCCAATTCAAATTGCAATTCTGCTACAACTTGGCTTTCTGTGCTTCTGCTCGATCCTCCTTCCTCCTCAGCTGAGCCATCTTGAGCAACGCATACAGCGTCTGCAACCTGTGCATTTCCAACCCCTGTCTCCTGGCGATCCGAATCGGATTTCCCAGAATCACCTCCAACTCCATCGGTCTTTCCGCCGACCAATCTAGCAACATGCTGGGTTTGCCGGTTGTGTTGCGCTCTGTCGATTTGAGGATTCGATCTGGACTTGCGTGTTTTTTCTCATCGAATGGGATGCCTAGGATTTGAGGGGCGGTGGTGAAGATCTCATCCATGCAGGCTTTGAGGTGGGTGCGGAGTTCCGGATCGAGAGACATGCGAGAGTTGGTGGTGCCACCGGAGAGGACGGAGGAAGGGTTCATGGAGGCGTTGATGCAGAGTTTGTGCCACCGCGTTTGTTGGAGCGAGATCTCCGAGACGTGCTCTGCATCTTTGATCCCCGTAGCTGTGAACCACGCGACCAGGTTGGCGATGTGATGATCTGTGTTTTGAGTGAGCTGTGAGATGAGGTGTTCGGAAGAGACGAGTTGATTCGGTTTGGACTGTCCATTTGTATAGGCACCCATGGTGATCCTAGTCCACCTGTTCTGCTTGATCACACCATGTCGGATCTGTTCCGCACTGATCACCGTGACGGCACTGACCACCGGATTCTCCGCAAACTCTTCCCGATGAACCTCCTCGATCCCCACACCATTCTGTATCAGAACAATGCAGCTTCCATCCAATCCTCTGGTGACGAGCGGTCGAATATCGTGTGCATCGTTGGTCACATCCGGAAGCGCCTTGGTCGTGACGACCACAAAATCCCACTTGATCCCCGCTTCCCCAGCGGAGGCAATCGATGGGAACACCTTGTGTGGTGCAAAATGATAGTTTCCGAACGAATGCGTTTCGAGAGATACGCCAGAGGAGGCGATGGTGGAATAGTTGGATCGGCAGACCAGTGAGACTAGAACGGGAGTCGAAGAGTCCGGTTGGTGGAGCTTGGAGGCGTAGAAGCAGCCGACTGCTCCAGCGCCCACGATGAGGATGTGTACCGGTGCGGAAGCCATCTTCGTCAGTAAGGTGGGATGAGGTAGATGATGGGAAGAAGAGTAGGACTGCAAGTCGGGTCGTATGTGTGAGGGGAAATCGCATTCGACCCGGGGAAGTGCGCTCATTATGCCGGCAACTCGCCATTTTGGCGCTTGAATTTGTGTAGCCGGGGCCACTTTCCAAACCTAACACGACTCAAGAAATGCTAGACCTGCCGCCGTGAACAAGGTGACGAGGCATTGGCAATCAACTCTACAGCGCCATGCGCTTCCGAGTCACAATGATCAGAACCCAAGCTATCGAACAGCTATCGAACAGAAAGAGTTGCATTGCCGTGACGGTAACAAGAGCAAACGAGAAGGGAGAGAAGCAATGGAGTATGTACATGCGAGCCTGGGCTGTCTGGCCTGTGCCGGGTCGGTTGCGATGGGAATGTGGGAGGATGAGTAAGTCGTCTGGGAGACGCTCGTGGATCGTGGATCCTGCATCGTGACAAGCTGCTCAAAGCCCGCCTACGAAAGGACGCTCCAGCAGACGTGTTGAGCTGGTATATTTATCAGAGCGTCAAGTTGTACTCGTACTCGCTCTCCGTATTCTGACTCAACCAGAGCAGCACCGTGCTACTCATGATGCAGGCATTCTGAACCACATTAGCCACGCCATAATACTCGTATCCCTCCGGCAAGTACGGTACCAGATACTTGACGGTCAACACGGTGATGCTTCCCGCCAAACCTCCCGCCATCAATGCAAACCCGATGAACAAGAACAGCCTCGCCCTCCACTGGACGCTGTCACCCGAGAAGCCACCACCTCCTCCACCGCCGAAGGAGAAGGCGGCACCGACGTCGGTGAGATGCTGCTTGTCGATGAGGTTGACGACGATCATGCCTAGTGTACCGCAGAGGCCGGGGACCCAGTCCGCAAAGGTGATGTAGGTGGCTGGTGGTTCGTATGGGATGGTGGGGTCGGTGGGGGTGCGTCGTCGCATGGAAGAGATGATGGTGGCATCGAGGAAGAACCACCATCCAAGGGCGAAGAGCGCGCCGGAGAGGTAGATGCCGAACTGACGCTTGCTGGTTTGAATGAAGGCGGGGAGTTGAGGCAGGGGAATGAGACAGACGCGTCTGGGATCGTAGGATCGGCGTGGGAGCGACATTATGATGTGAGCCGTGCTGCTTCGTCTAGTCGAGTTTGGATGGGTGTGAGCGTCGCGATGCTCGTCGTGTAGCTTGGGATTTGATGGACGAGTGGATGGATGCCAAAGCTCAGCTTGATTACGCCGATTGAACGCCCGCTGCGAGATAGCCTGTGACAAAGGCAGCTTTGGTCGTGAACGGACGCTAGGTACTCTTGATCTTGCGTTGTGGCCCGTCCTGTTCGCAAGCGATCAGATATGAACGATAGTGAGAGGTGAAGATGGTGCGCACGGTGAACGGCCAACGTCAAGGCGGCAGCGTGTGGAGGATTTCACCGACATCTCGGTTGCACTTCGCGGAGCCGGACCATCATCGTCAATATGAAATTTAGGTGAAGCAGTTACTTCGCCGCGATGTAACACGCATCTCCAAAATTGCCAAACCCCGTGATAAGCAAAGTGGGAGTGGCGCGTGCGCAACCTCGCTTGCGTTCAGTCTTTCTCGACCGCTTTCGGCATTTCTTTTCTGGCTCAGGAAGCCACCAAGCCTCGGCCTCGCTCGTCTTGCCAACGCTCGAATCCGTTATGGATGCGGCAGGTTCAGCCAGCCCGTCAGCCCGCCAGCCAACAAGAGCTCGCTTCCAAGAGTAACTTACGGGGCTGCACTACTGCAACAGCAAGCTCGCGACAATCGAGCCAGCCAGACACAGCGAGGCTCTTTTTTTTTTTTGCTTCGAGACCGTGTCTCGCTACTGACAGCGCCGCCGCCTCTGGTACGATCATCATTCCGCGCTTATTCAAGGGCTGTCACAGTTCATGAAAGGAAGCAAGCAGCAGCTTATGCACAATAAAGGTAAGTGGTTCTGTCCTCTGACCAGAATGAGAAGCATGAGCCATACTGTCGATGCAAGAGTCTTGACAGGACAAAAGGCGGGCTCCGGATTCGCAACGGCGCTAAATTGAGCGGAATTTCTTTTTTTCATTTTGAAATACAATTTCCGTCCTGAAGCAGCAGGAGCAGATGGCGATCCAACTTCCAGATCACGCCCGCAAATTGAAAAAAGCCACCGATTTTTCATTTTCTCGCAACTGCACCTGCAAACGCCGGACGCAGACAAGACAGACAGCGAGACGGAGCCGGAACGACACACGGTCCACCTCGCAATCCGCGCCGCCCTCTTTCTCGTCCTCACCGCTACATCTCTTTTCTCCAGTCTCAGTCGCATACCAATCGAATTGACAACCTTTCCCATCTTCATCATCATCATCGTCGCTGCCACAACGTCCATCATCGACGCTGCACGGTGTCACTACCATTGCTGGCCACATTCACCAGCCAATCTTTGATCTCGCGTTGTGTCATTGATCTCTGGCATTTTCGGATCATTCGCAGACCACCACCAACTACATTCTCTCGCCATACTGACCTCCATCAAGCGAAAGGCGTCTGACGACCTTGCGTCGCCCAAACAACCTCCTCAAAAGCTTCTCCACCTCTCACCGCTGGCTTCGTCTCGTCACGCGAACCAGGCCCGCGCCCCGCTTCATTTTCAAGCACAAATCGAGCAGGATTCGTTCTTTCAAAGCATGTCGGCCATCCCACATCAACCTGCCGATTATTCGGCCACTCACGAAGCTGCCGTTGCTGCGGCGGCAGCAGCAGCCGCAGCAGGGGCTGGCTCCTCATCACAGCATCCGGCATCTGGTGCGAGTGGTGCCACCGGCGCTTCGACTCACGTCGCCAGCGCCAACTCTGCGGGCACTTACAGCTCCTCCGCCCTTCCTCTCGCCATCGCTGCTCAGCAACGCAAGCTGAGCGGTCGATATGCGCTCTCCGACTTTGCCGTCGAACGCACCCTGGGAACCGGCAGCTTCGGACGCGTCCACCTCGTGCGTTCGCGTCACAACCACCGATTCTACGCCATCAAGGTCCTTCGCAAGGAGCAGGTGGTCAAGATGAAGCAGGTCGAACACACCAACTCCGAACGCGCCATTCTGTCCATCGTACGTCATCCCTTTCTGGTCAATCTGTGGGGCACGTTTAAGGATCCTACCTTCTTGTACATGGTGATGGACTATGTACCGGGAGGAGAGCTTTTCACGCTGCTGCGCAAGTCGCAGCGTTTCCCGCATCCTGTGGCAAAGTTCTATGCGGCGGAGGTTGCGTTGGCGATCGACTATCTGCACCAGAACAACATCATCTACCGCGATCTTAAGCCCGAGAACATCTTGCTTTCGGCGGATGGACATCTCAAGATTACGGACTTTGGTTTTGCAAAGTACGTCCCTGATGTCACGTGGACTCTGTGCGGTACACCGGACTACTTGGCACCGGAGATCGTATCGAGCAAGGGGTACAACAAGAGCGTGGATTGGTGGGCACTGGGTGTGCTGCTGTACGAGATGTTGGCCGGTCACCCACCGTTCTTCACCGAAGACGGGAACCCGATCAAGCTGTATGAGAAGATCATCGCTTGCAAGGTACGCTACCCACCGTACTTTGAGACGGGGGTGAAGGATTTGTTGAAGAACCTCTTGACGGCGGATTTGAGCAAGCGCTTCGGAAACCTTCATAGGGGAAGCAAGGATATCTTTGGTCACATGTGGTTTGCAGAGGTCGATTGGGATCGGTTATATAGGAGGGAGATTCCGGCACCGTATCTGCCGACGGTGACGGCGGATGGCGATAGCAGTCAGTTCGAGAGGTACCCGGAGAACGATGTCTGCGAGTACAGTCGGGATGGTCTACCGGATGCGTTGGGACATTTGTTCCCGGATTTCTAGGATTATGGAATTATAAGCATGATGCATTTTGTACAAGACGAGAGTGTGAGGGGTTTTAGAGTTCACCGTGCGAGGAGGAGGAGCGGGCGGCTGCACGGGCTCCTTTGATCTCGAGCAATTCGACTGTGTGATGAGCAGGAGGAGTCAGGATCAGTCTGGGTGTGGTGAGGTGGGAAGTGGAGGGAGAAAGGAGGATGGTGGTGCTTACCTTCGAAGATGAGATGGGCGTTGGGGGGGATGACGCCACCTGCGCCGGAAGCGCCGTAGCCGTCGGAGGGGGGGATCTTGAGTTTGCGCTTTTCGCCGACGCACATGTCCCGGAGGCCTTTGTCCCATCCTTTGATGACCTGACCGGTTCCGACTGCGAGCAGGTGGCGATAATGAGTCGCACAGGTGGACCGATGGAGAAGAGGTACGATGGGAAGAGATACAGAAGAAGAATGTCAGATTTGAAAATACGCAGGAGACCCGGGGACGGATACTGTAGGTGTCGAGTGACTTACGTGTGAACTCGAATGGCTGACCACGATCCAGCGACGAATCGAACTTCTTGCCGTCGGCCTGTCACAACGAGGTTCATGTCTACTGTCAGTAACCACAACCCTTTTCGCTGTACCGTTTCCTCTAGGATCTACGTACGAGTGTGCCGGTGTAGTGCCTACAACATCAATCAAGAAAGCGATCAACAGCATATCAGAAATTCGCCCCAATCACAGCAACCCAAAGACAGCGTCGTCACTTACATGGACAGCAGATCGCCAGCCTGTGACTTGTCATCACACTTCTCCGGACGATACTTGACGCCGACTTGCAGCTTGTCGGGCAGACTGGCGTCCGCGCGAACGAGCGTAGCGGCGAGAGCGACAGTGCCGAGGATGAGACCGGAGGTGAACTTCATTGTTGAAGGCTGTACGAGGAAGGAGAGGTTGTGAAGGTCGTTGAGAGGAAGATAGGAGGTGAGGGGAAAGGGTCTTGGCGGGAGGTTGGACAGCAGCGGAGTCTGTGCGCATATGCAGCGGAGAAGGGTTCGACGTGGAGTCTTGGTTGGTCTTCTTATCGGCCGGGACAGGCATGATGTGGAGAGATTGAGCTTAAGCTTGGATCTGGATTTTGGCACTTCTTGGCATGCACTCCCTTCCTCTTTCATCGGACACCACCATCTCTCACACCAGATTGCTGTCACGACCCACGACGGCCGTCCACCAACGCATTCATTAGCCAGTTCGCTCTATCGTCTTGGACCCCAAATCATGTCCACCGCCCACCGACCCACCTTCGCCGCAGCCAAAGGTCGAGAATCCAAATTCCACAACTCGCAGCGACGTTCCCACTTCTCCCTCCCACAACATACAAAGCTCAAGTTCCGCCAACCTGCCCAATCTGCCTCTGCATCCTCGTCCTCATCTATTGCACCTGATTCTTCGTCGAATGTTTCCGTTGCGCCTTCCATTGCAGGTCCGAGTGTGACCAAGAGGAGAGATCTGAAGCGGGAGTTGGAGGTAGCCGAGTGGGAAGCGAAGAACAAACGAAGAGCTAAGCAAGGTCTTGAGCCTTTGCCGCTGCCTGCATCTCGAGCGGATGAAGGGGTAGAAGAGGACGATGAGGACGGAAAGAGAAGAAGAGAAGCGATTGCAAAGGCGATCGAATTGGATCGTGATTCAAACGACGACGACGACGACGACGAGTCTGTCTCTTCCGATAATCCATCCGAAGCAAAACCACCCAATGACGATGCTTCGGCCTCCTCATCATCCGAGTCCGATTCCGAATCTGGATCAGACTCAGGTTCCGAAGACGAACAAACCCAACTTCTCCTCGAACTCGAAAAAATCAAAGCAGAACGTCTAGCCGAAAAAACCCGTCTCGCCCACCTCAACGCTGCCACGGAAACCCTCTCCCGACAAGACGAGATCGCCCGTGGAAATCCCCTCCTCAACCTGCAAAATGCCTTCCAAAGAGACACACCACAGCCCTTGGCGACAGAGGATTCTCCCAACTTCGCAGTGTCAAAGAGATGGGACCACGACGTCATTTTCAAAAACCAAGCTAGCGCTGCTGGAAATACGGGTAGACAGGATGGCAAAGGTGGATTCGTAAATGATCTGACCAGGTCCGAGTTTCATAGGAAGTTTATGCATCGGTATATCAAGTAGCGCACGGTGGATGGATGGAAGGCACAGACGTGGATACTCTCTGTACGGTTTGTATCGGGTCCAAATTGCAAGTACGATGTATAACAGTGTATGACGAGCCAAATTTTTATCAATAGATACCCTCTCGACTCAAATCTTTCAATAGTGCGGCTAGAACCGCCGAGTAGACAAAGACAAACTGTCGACCCGTCTGGATCAGCGACATTCTCTGCTCCCGAACCCCTTCCACGATCGTCCTGATAATGTCCTCGCCCTTGACGTATGCTTCATCCACCTCGCCTGCGTTTCCACATGCCATCTTGGCATCGTCCCTTGCGGTCAACACCTGCGACGAATCCTGTGCGTGATTGGCAGGTGTTGAGTGAACCGATGTGCCAGGCGTGGTTCGATGCGTGACGTTGTCGTTCAGCGAAGAGTCGGCAGAGTTGGAGTCCGACATGGTGCTGGCGCGCGTGGTTTGCTTGGCAAATCCAAAGACGTTCGAGGTGGATGATGCGTCGAATGGCGTGGGTTCGTTGCTGCCGGTGACGGTGGACGTGGTCGTGTCGCCTGCCGTTGCGTAGTCGGCTTTGCTCTCACCCTGAGTCTGGCTCTGGTTCTGCTGAGAGATGGACACGTCGAATGGATTCACAGCCGACATCAGAGCCTCGTCAATCGATCGTACGCCATCATCGGATCCGCTTGGTGAAAGCGCATTGCCGCCGCTCGACAGACGCGAGTGTACGCCCGCAGCCGATGAAAAAGAGGAACGTGCCGAGCCACTGCCGCCGCCTTGGAACGATGGCGTCGAGACTTCTGAGAACGGAGAAGAAGCTTGGCGCCATGCATCTTGCGACGACAATTGCAGCCCGCTCGGACGTGTCGGCGATAACGTGAGATCGGAGGAGTCCTGTACATGTCGCGGCGACAGGGACGAATCGTGGCTCGAGGCGTTCTGCATTGCGGTGCCCGCACTTCGAATCCTAGCGCTGGCAAGTGGATTGAAGCGGAACGTCGGAGAAGTGAAGGGATTGGTGAAACCGCCTGAGTTGCTCTCGCCGCCAGCCGCCGAGGTCTGCGTCGACTGCGTAGATCGCATCGGTGTATCAGCGGGCCCCAGCTTTGCGCCAGCGGCATTCAACGAATTTGCGCTGCGGTTGCTGAAGCTGCCCGTACTGCTCAGACTGCTGCTCAGCAGGCTCGAGGCGTCTGCACCATTGCCGCTCTCGTTGGAGCGCGAACGGTACATCGGAGGCGGCGAGCTCAAGTCGCGTGCAGAGCCCTGGATGCTGCCCGAGTCGATGTCCATGCCCGTAGGCGACAGCTCGCGCTTGAGGCTGCGCCGAGGTGTGCGTGGGAAACGATCGGCAAGAGGCGAAGAGGGTGCTGCCATGTCCACATCTTGGGTGTCATTCGCGATCGAAATGCTCCCATCGTCGGTAAAATGGTTGTCCCAGGTTGACGGCTCTGCGACCGCGCTGGCATCTCGACGCATTGCAGACAGCTTCTGTCGGCGGCGTACCCTGCGAAGCACGTCGAGTGCTGCGTCTATGACAATAAAGGCACCCGTACGACCAACGCCGGCCGAGCAGTGCACCACCATAGGACCAGCACTCTGAGCAGGACCGCGTGTAATCGACCTACCCAGCTCAATGTCGGCGGTGTTTTGTATTGAGTCGGCCAGGTCCATGAGCGTCAGCAGCGACTGAGGAGTCTCAGGGATGTGATAGTCGGGCCAGGCGATGTACTGCAGCTGGACGACCTTGCGTGGAGCAGCCTGTGGCTCAGAGAAGTTCTTGAGGAGGAAGGTCCTGCGCACGGTAGTTGGCTCGCATTTGCTTGCCGATGCGGTTGAACTACTCGCCTCATTATCTTGCTGCGATGCGGGCATGGTGGGAAAGAGGGCACCACCATTTTGGCCCTTGCTGAGCACAGCGTTGGACTCCTCCGAGCGCATCTGGTGGCCCGCTTCGTCCAGAACAACCTCTTCGAGCTTAGTAAGCCGGATTGAATCGCCATAGGCAGTGTCGAGCCAGTAAGGATGGCTCTGCAAGCGTCCGCTCTCGTGCTCGCGGGTGAGCATGACAATGACACGGCTGTTCTGCTCCCAAACGGCGGTCCAGAATGCTGCAAAGGTACTGGGCAGCGGTGCTTGCGTGGCAATGTAGCGGCGCTTACTGCCGAGTCCCGTCGGAGGGGTGACGTACGAGCCGTTGAGGTAGTCGGAGCCAGAATCGTGGACAGACTGCGGCTTCGCGAGGCGAACACGGCTGTGCTCGTAGGTCCAGATGTTGTTGTAGCGGTTGTCAGCGCCACGCTCGAGAGCGGCAGCGATGCTGAAAGGGAAGGCGTGGCCCGAGAGATCCAGTGTCTGTCGCTGTCCAGCGCCGGACGACGACTGTTTGAGCAGAGCCGCAGCTTGAGCTTTGGCAAAGTCTTTGGAGCGAGGATCTTGGTCGGACTCTGCCGAGTGCTGTTGCATGGTCGCGATCAGTCGATTCTGCTCGGCCTTTTCGACGTCGAAGAAAACCTGCGCAAGGGCGAGTGCTCGGTCCGAATTCGACAGCTGCACCAGCTTCTGAAAGAATGGAGGCAGATGGCGCGTCTGCGCCTCGCTCATCTGTGGCAGCTCCATTGGAATCTTTTCGGTGATGCCGTGCTGCAATTCGCGATTCTGGCGAATGTTGTCAAAGAACGGATTGGCACATGCAGCAGCAGAGCGGTTGGTCTCGGCCTCGGCTCCTTTTTGACCTTGCGAACGACCCGCCAAATTCAGTCGGAAGCCGTCTCCGGAGCCGCCGCGCTGAGTTGCCTCCTTAGCCGGCGATGCCGACTGACCAGGCCAACCAGCAACTGTGCTCTGCGTTTGAAATGCTTCCATCGGCAGACCACGAGGCTGGACGAGCGACTTGCGCTCGTCGTCTACTCCGGCCGGACTGCCAAAAGCGGGCAGTGCAGCAGAGCCGTTGAGCTCCAGAGTTGGAGGCTTTCGGCTACGTACATCGGCGGGGCTTTGCCCGCGTGTCGAGTCGGGGCTGCTCGACTTCTCCTCCGGAGCATGCTTGCCGGCCGCGTTCGTGTCGATGAGGTCTTGGGCCTTTTTAGAACGAGCGAGCTTGTTGAAACCTCCAACAAGCCAGCAAAGCTCGCCAGCAAACCCAGCAGCTTCGAACTTTTTGAGCACGCCGATGAGACAAGGACCGCCACCACCAGCAGTGGCATTGCCGGTGCCGTCGATGCGAGTTGTGTCCGTGTCGAGCACAATGATCTTGGTGACACCTGGCTCATCGGGCAAGCTGATCGTTGCACCGCGCTTTCGAACGGCTTCGAGCGACGCTTCGCTTGACGTGCCAGCTTTGGCAGCATCGGGTTTAGGCTTGAGCGGTCCCTTTCGCCAGCGCATGAAACGTCGTCGATCGCTGGTACTGCCGAGCATCTCGTCCTCGATGCGTTCAACGGTGATCGCGGGTCGTTTGAGCAACGTGCTCGGAGCACAGATATTGATGCTGGATGCGACACGAGCCATCGAGTAAGACGTGGAGGGGCGAATGTCGAGAACCAGAACATCCTCCGAGGTGGCTGGCTGCGAAGCCGAGGACGCCGCATTCGCCTGGCGTTTCCAGGATGGTAGCTTGAGCGCCTCGGCGAGACCGTCGACATCGAGCGCCTTGTATTTGGTGAGGTCGTTGGTAGCAGCGCCAGCTTTGGTGTTCGACGACGACGAGCCTGCAGGTAGAGGCAGCGATGCGCTAGACGACAGTCCGCCGTTGAGCTTGGGAGGCAGGTTGAGCGTGCGGCGAAAGTCTGGTGGAAGAGCAGGCGAGCCAGAGCTGGAGCCGGGCAGCTTCAACTTGTTGGTGGTCGAGGCGGCCGCGGTGGCAGCGGGTGTTGGCGGCACACCGAGCTTGGCCATGCGGAAGCCCTCTGGCAGAGCAGTCGCCATGCCTCCATCCGGGAACAGCTTAGCCCAAGGATGCGCATCTCTGTCCTGCGAAGAAGCATCGGCGGAGGTCGAATGCGAAGGACGCGCGCCCGAAGACGAGACCAAAGGCGTGGCGAGAGCAAACGGGCTGGCGATGCGTGTAGCACCTGGGTCAGGTGCGTTTGCGTCGGGCACGTGGATGCTAGCAAAGTAGTCGGGTTCTGCGCCAGACGAAGCGGCCGCAGAGGTCGAGGGTGTCGCTCGCATGGAGGGGCCGGACACTGTGTGGGAGGAGGAGGAGGCAGACGAAGAAGACGCAAAATTGAGGGAGGGAAGCAAAGATCGCCGCGATTTTTGCTTTGTTGTGGTATCTGGAGGATGGGTCGACATCATGGCTATATCAAAGGAGAGCCTGTAGGAAGGGTCGTACAGCGAGATGAAGCTGATGCGGATGTGCGAATACGAGATGACGATTCCTTGCGTATCTAGGGCGATGCGGGATGCGAGTTCGAAGGATCAGGAGAGCAGTAGCATGGCGATGGTGCTCTTTTACTGGGGCAGTCAAGACAGGTTGAGGTGGTTCTCCAATGCAGGCACGTCAGAGAGTCGAAGGTCGCGATGTTGTCCCTGTTGCCTTCGAGGTGCGGTGGCTGGGTCGAAAGATACGGCGAGTCAGGGTGGGAGACGACCGAGATGGACTGTATGCGTAGGAGGAGATGGAGACGTCGCACCGTCAAGCACCGGGCCCGATTGCGATGAAGACGGATGGCTCGATCGGACAAGCAGAAGCGGAGAGATGCGAAGCGGTGGGATGACAGGAATGCGGCAGGCTAGCTAGCTGGCTAGTAATGTGAGAAGGCGATGATGGCTTCTGATGCGATGGGCGAGAAAAGGTGTGTTGGTTGCGACGGAGGCAGATGCGAAAGCAGTGGGAGGCGATGTCGAAGGCGTCGTTGGAGGAATGGGTACCAATCGTCGTTTGACAGAAAGGGTGAGGGTGAAGATGGAAGAGCTCGACAGAAGGTTGTGTGCGTTGGATGCGAGGCGTGCCAAGTGGCGTGGAGTGATTAGCACAGTGGAACACAGAAACGCCGTTGCTAAGTTAGGTACGGCCGTACGAGGAACCAAAAGGGACCAAAGTGGAGACGGGCGCTGAGCTTCAAGTCGGGTGAGGATCAGCGGGCGTAGAGCAAGAGAAACTTGCTGCTTTGTGCTGAGTGACCCAAATCGAGCTCTGAATTGGCCGTGTCAGGCTCATGCGGCGTCCAAATAGAGTGTAATTTTATTGTTTTAGAACAAATGAGGGACAAAGTACGCAACCCGGCGTTGCGTGGCAGCCGAGCTGACGAGAAGCGAGCATGAGATGGTACCAGTAGAATCAGATAGAGACGTGCAACAGCCTCCTTGCAAGCCAAGCTTATCGCTCAAGAACTGAGGAGCACAGCGCGGTTACAGTAAATTCACTCTCACTGTCCGAGACGAGGTGAGTTGACTCATTCAAAGGGAAGGAAAGACGGTGTTGCGACATGCAATGCACCCGTCCATTGTCGCCAGTCGGTCAGTAAGCCAGCTTGTCAGGCTTCCTCTCGAGACTGTGGTGCTTAAAATGGAGAATACAAAATTTATTCGGCGGTGAGATGATGCAACGGCGAGACAGCAGCAGCGAGTGTAGGTGACAGCATGCGGCTTTGCGCACACATTGCTCTCTCGAAGAGAGCGAGCGGCAATTGTAATGCGGCCATGTCGAAAAATCGCGGGAATATTGTGCAGAAATGATTCGAAAAAGAGAAAGACCACAATGAATTGCGCGCACTGCAACCAGATGAGGGTCGATGACGACGATTCGTCACTTGTGCATGGCGACGGTAACCTTATTTGATCAACCTTGACCTCTCAACGTTCGAAAATGGCAGGTCGCGCACCGAGATCACCGCCTCGACTTCGGTTCGAGATTTCTTTCTCTCTCCGACTTTTCGTGATGATATGCATAGTGTAGACGTCAATGGCTTCGGCTCCAACTGAGATCGCAAAGGCGATGCCGGTGGTCCGGGGTAAAGCTGCACCAATGTACTGTACTGTAGCATCTCAGGGCGCAAAAACGCTTGGCGATCACATGTTCGATGTGCGTCACTGCCCTCCTTGTGTGAAGTACACCCTTTGATTCGCCCCGCGCTGGCTGCAGTGAGATTTGGCGCGCATTGCAAAGCACCGTTTCTGGGCGCCGCATCTCGCTCGGGCTTTGGAGGTCGAGACTCGACAACTCGACAAGCTCGAACTGCCAGCCAATCAGCATTCAAACAAAGCTACTGTAAGTAGAAGGGTTGACCTTCACACAGCCCAGGCGGTGTCGTTCGATTGTGGGCGTCCTCGCCGTCACAAGTTGTAAGAAGAACAAGACCTGGCTCGGCTCAGCATCAGCCTTGGCTTGCTGAAGGTGATGCTCAGGCGCAGAAGAAACGCAGGTGCGCGAGAGAGAAACACAATTCCGAACCGCTGGCTCGATTTTCAGGAAAGGGGAGGGAAAGAAAAAAGAAAGAAAGAAAAAAAAAAAAAGCAGAAAAAAAGGTTGGTACAATTACGCCTTTACTGTGTGTGATAACGTAGCGGGTGTCCCGACTCGTGTGCATCAAGCATTGGTTCTCGTCCCACGACCCGCAGCTACATTGGGGATCAGGCATCTGTAGGCAAGAAAGAGGCAAGAGGTCCTGCTTCACCTCAGCCTCTCCAACGCGCTTGGCTCTGTGTGTATGTTGTGGCATCGTCGTCGAGGTCAAACAGATTGTTGTTCCTTTGTTGTGCAATCACCATGACGTAAGGTGACCGCCTCACACGCAGGGTACGACAAACCTGCGCGAAGCACATCTCACAAAGCAAATCTCACTCAGAAGCGAGATCCTCTGCTCGTGCGGGTTGAAAGGCAGCAGGTCCAGACAGGCCAATGTTAGAGTGAATTAACGACAATCCGAATGTGGAAAATGAAGCTTCGCTTCGAGCGCGGTCATTGGCCGAGCGACACACGGATCTCTCCGCAGGTGGAAACGAAGTAAGTTCAGTTGGTTCTTGGGCGACGTTTCCGGCTGTGATACTTGCTGATGGCGCTCAGCGCAGATGTTTGGCATGCTTCCGAGATCAGCAACATGGACAGTGTCATGCGACAGCCTCAGGCGCTCACCGGTCTGCTTATCGCTATTCTGGTCAGTTTGATAAAGGGATCATGGACGAGCCTGAGCGTTTGGTCGAAGGCGTTTTCTCCTGATCACGAGCTCTAGCGGGCCTCCTACGCTCAAGCTTCGTCGATCCGGTTGCGACCACTGCATGAGCAGCCTACACGTAGCTCAGAGCGCCGTCGATGGGGCCAAGTAGTCGTGTCAGAGCCGTGAGTATCCGTCATCGAGCCCGAAGGTGTAATGCGCGACACGGGTGCTCTTTTTGGTTCGTGTGTGGGTGTCGGCGTAGACGGAATGATCCGAAATTCCAACCAACACCGCAGGTTCTATTACACAAACGAGGCAGAGCTCGCCGGCGACGACGGAGGATGTCTCGGGGTATACAGGTGTCGCTGCCGACCATTCCAAGACGTCGGACGGAGAGACCGCGTCAAGCGGTTGGCCCTTGATCCCGCAGCTCGTCGGCATGACCGGTCAATTGTCAAGCTGCGTGTGCTCTTTTACGTGTCCGTTGTAACTTGCTGCGCTGTTCGCTTCTTTCCGCTTTGGCCGCACCCTTCGCCCCAACGTCCGTCACGAGCAGAGAGGCTCACGGAGGCAGTCGCCGTCACAGCCGCGAATCTGACTCGACACAGCAACTTGTGTTTGTGCGTGGTGCAACATGCTCTTGTTCGGGAAGCGTCCGATGTTCGTCAACCTACAACATAAGTTAGAGCAAGCACGGAGCGTCGGCATGGCCTTTGCTTTGGATGCGCTGCGCCAAGCTGCGCTGTGCTGTGCTGTGCTGTGCTGTCTGTTCTTGCAAAAAGGCACACAAATCGAAATTTCGGAACAACTCGACCGCGCAAGAAGAAAAACCCTTGATCCTCATCCTCACTCACTCTCTCGCACCGCGCTGGCTGCTCCGGCTTTTCCAGCTGTCTCTTGTTTGTGGTTGGATGGCATTTTTTTGTGGCTGCCCAAGGCGCTGTTGTTGGCAAGTCCAAGTCACGTTGCGTCCATTGCCTCGTTTTGGCTCTCGTCGATTCGAATCAACTTACTCCACAACTGAGCCCGCTTCCCACCTCGTCTCGTCGTTCCGCTCCGCCACCATCCTCCCTTCCCTCCTCCTCATCACCTACCTCACCGAGTGAATCGAGACCCCCCCGGTCTGATCCACGTCGCAACACTTCGTCATCAACATGCTGCGAAGCATCACTTCGCGATCCATGCCCCGTGCGGCATGGAGGGCCTCCGCCCTCCCCTCCGCCTCGGCTCGCATCGCAAGACCCAGCTCTGTGAGCGCATCGCTCAGATACTACCAGTCTTCCGCCAAGTCCGAGCAGGCCAGTCCCGCTCCTGCCAAGCCCAACGCTCCTTCTGGAAGCGACAACTTCATCAACACCACCAACGCCTACTACGCCGAGGAGATGCACAAGCTCTGGAAGCAGGACCCAAAATCTGTCCACGCTTCGTGGGACGTCTACTTTAGCGGTCTCGCAAAGGGTCTTCCCAGCGAGCAGGCCTTCCGTGCTCCCCCCACTCTCATGCCTTTGCCCATGGAGGCTCCTCCTGTCGACGTCTCAGGCTTCAGCGGTTCCACCGACGCCGTCGATGACCACCTCAAACTCCAGCTGCTCGTCCGTGCCTACCAGGTTCGCGGTCACCGCATCGCCCGTCTCGACCCGCTCGGCATCCTCGACCCTGACCTCGACCCCAACATCCCAGAAGAGCTCAAGATTGAGCACTACGGCTGGTCCGAGGCCGACCTCGACCGCAAGATGCGTCTCGGTCCCGGTCTCCTGCCCAACTTTGTCAACCAGGGCATCCAGGAACTCACCATTCGCGAGATCATTGACGCCTGCAAGCGCATGTACTGCGGCTCCATCGGTGTCCAGTACGTCCACATCCCTGACCGCGAAAAGTGTGACTGGCTTCGACAGCGCCTCGAGACGCCCGAGCCCTTCAAGTACTCGGTTGAGGAGAAGCGCACCATCCTCGACCGTTTGATCTGGTCCGACTCGCTCGAGCGCTTCATCGCCTCCAAGTACCCTAACGAGAAGCGTTTCGGTCTCGAAGGTGGTGAGTCGCTCATCCCCGGTCTCAAGACGCTCATCGACCGCTCCGTCGAGCACGGCGTCGAAAGCGTCACCATCGGCATGCCCCACCGTGGTCGTCTCAACGTGCTCGGCAACGTCATTCGCAGACCCATCGAGGGTATCCTCCACCAATTTGCCGCCAAGGAGGATGACGGCGAGGGCGGAGGAGACGTCAAGTACCATTTGGGCGCCAACTACGTTCGACCCACCCCTTCGGGCAAGAAGGTGGCCCTCTCGCTCGTCGCCAACCCGTCGCATCTCGAGGCCGAGGACCCCGTCGTGCTCGGCAAGACCCGCGCCCTCCAGGACTTTGCCAAGGACAAGGAGCACACCACCTCGCTCGCCCTCCTTATGCACGGTGATGCTGCTTTTGCTGGTCAGGGTGTCGTCTACGAGACCATGGGCATGTACAACCTTCCCAACTACGCCACCGGCGGTACCGTCCACATTGTTGTCAACAACCAGATTGGATTCACCACCGACCCTCGATTCGCCCGTTCCACCCCTTACCCCTCGGACATTGCCAAGTCGATCGACGCTCCCATCTTCCACGTCAACGGCGACGACGTCGAGGCCGTCACCTTTGTCTCACAGCTCGCTGCCGACTGGCGTGCCACCTTCAAGAAGGACGTTGTCATCGACCTCGTCTGCTACCGACGTCACGGACACAACGAGACCGACCAGCCCTCGTTCACCCAGCCTCGTATGTACAATGCCATCGCCAAGCAGGAACCTACCCTGCAAAAGTACTCCGCCCGCCTCGTCGAGGAAGGCAGCTTCACCAAGTCGGACATCGAGGAGCACCAGAAGTGGGTGTGGGGTATGCTCGAGGAGGCGTACGACAAGAGCAAGAACTACCGTCCCGAGGAGCGCGAATGGCTTTCGAGCGCCTGGGAGGGCTTCCCTTCGCCCAAGGAGCTCGCAGAGCAGATCCTCGACCACAAGGACACCGGTGTCAAGGAGGACACGCTCAGGCACATCGGCAAGACCGTCTCCTCCTACCCTGAAGATTTCACCGTCCACCGCAACCTCGGCCGTATCCTCAAGACGCGTGGCAAGACTGTCGAGGAGGGCAAGAACATCGACATGAGCACCGGTGAGGCGCTCGCCTTCGGTTCGCTCGCTCTCGAGGGCAACTACGTGCGTCTGTCCGGTCAGGATGTCGAGCGTGGTACCTTCTCGCAGCGCCACTCGGTGCTGCACGACCAGGAGAACGAGGCCACCTACACTCCGCTTCAGCACGTCGGCGAGGGTCAGGCTCCATTTGTGGTCTGCAACTCGTCGCTCTCCGAGTTCGGATGCATGGGCTTCGAGCTCGGATTCTCGCTCGTCTCGCCCCAGAACTTGACCATCTGGGAGGCGCAGTTCGGTGACTTTGCCAACAACGCACAGTGCATCATCGACCAGTTCATCGCCTCGGGTGAGCGCAAGTGGCTCCAGCGAACCGGCTTGGTGCTCAACCTGCCCCACGGTTACGACGGTCAAGGCCCCGAGCACTCGTCGGCACGTATCGAGCGTTTCCTGCAGCTCTGCGACGACCACCCGTTCAAGTTCCCCACGCCAGAGAAGAGCAACCGCCAGCACCAGGACTCGAACATGGCTGTCGTCTACTGCACCACGCCCGCCAACTACTTCCACGTGCTGCGTCGCCAGGTGCACCGCGACTTCCGTAAGCCGCTGGTCAACTTCTTCTCCAAGTCGCTTCTTCGTCACCCGGAAGCACGATCCAACCTCGAGGATTTCCTGCCCGGTACTGGATTCCAGCGATTCATCCCTGACCCTCACGCATCGGAGGGCAAGGACGAGCTGGTGGCACCTGAGCAGATCAAGCGTCACATTTTGACGTTCGGTCAGACCTACTTTGAACTGCTCAAGCACAGGAGGGAGAACAACATCAAGGACGTCGCCATCTCGCGTATCGAGCAGCTCTCGCCGCTGCACTACGAGGCGGTCGTGCAGGCTTTGGACAAGTACCCCAACGCCGACCTGGTCTTCTGCCAGGAGGAGCCCTTGAACAACGGCGCTTGGTCGTACTTGCAGCCAAGGTTGAGGACCGCCTGCCGACACACGCAGCATCACAAGAACGACATTGTCATCTTGGCCTCGAGACCACCGAGCAGTTCGGTTGCCACCGGATCGAAGATTGCGCACAAGGCCGAGGTCGAGGCTTACCTGAAGGATGCTTTCGACTTGAACAGGAAAGCGTCGGATGACGAGCACTTGTAGAAGTGAAGCAGTCGGGTTGTCTTTCAGAGTTTCCTTGCCTTGATCCTCGACACATCATCTCTAAAAACTTGTTAATTGATTCCCGTATGTCATTCTTTGTCGTCTGTTCTCTCATTGCTTGGTCATACGGTCCGTTGTGCGTGCTTGAGATGGGAAGCAAGTGAGCCCGCCACGCATTTCGCAAATCATCGAAGATCGAGCAACACAGACACGCACATTCCTCTGGTTGCAGATGGTTTTCCATCAACGTTGAAGGTGAATAAATTAAGAAACAAGTTACAATAAACCAAAGAGTGTTCGTCCCGAAGCGAGGCTGAAATTTTACTCTGCGACGCCTTTGAGCTTGTTACCGAGCAGCAGGAAGCTCTCGTAACTGGTTTCGGTACCTGTGTAGTTGACGTTGAACTTTTGCACTCCCGCGTACCTTTTGATGGCCTTCCTCCAGTAGCAAGCTGCGGATGCAGGGCTGACGTACCTCTCTCGGAAGTAGGACCACTGGTTGTCGGCGATCCTCTTTGCCTTGGCGTCGTCCTTGAGCAGTTCGTCCATGACTTCGGGTAGACGCATCCAGGTGGTATCTCGGAACGCCTGACCTCGGTCGTCTTCGACCTGAACACCTGGTTCGTCGCCCTTGTATTCGGGGACGAAGACGATGTTCTGATCGGGCGAGTTGGTGTCGGCGTTGTAGAGGTGCGTCCAGTGCTGGATCCATCTTGGTTCGTGCGTGACGATGACGGAACGACAGTTTTGAAGGTATCTCAGTCGACCGGAGTAGGTCATACCTTCGGGGAATGCGTGGAACTTCCACTTGCAGTGCTCTTCCATGGTGACGAAGCCTTCCCTGTTACCCCAGTCCAGGGGTTTGACGTCGTTCCAGTCGTGGTTCTCGGCTGCAGCGAGCAGGGCTTTGCGGTCGGCGGTTCCGACGCCCATGGCTCCACGCCAGAAGAGTTTGGGCACTTTGCTGTCCCACGGCGTAGCTTGTTCGATGGCGAGCGTCTTTTCTCGATGCTCTGTGTATGATCCGATGCCCGGCTCTGGCCAGCTGTAGAAGCCGTAATCTGGCATCAACCAGAGATCTTCCAGATAGGGAGCCCGGTCGAGCGAAAACTTGCCCATGGACCCCCAGTCGTTTGCACTGAGACAGAACTCGGCATCCGGCAACTTCTCCCTGGCACCCACGACGCTCTGGAACAGCAACGCCAACGCCGAGTTGACGCGAGTAAACGCCGACTGTTGGAAGTACTTCAAGTAGACGCGGTTGTTGTGAATCACCACCCTGGCATGCGACCAGATCCCATCGTCGCACACCTTGTCCAGATACTCCATCGTCAACGGATGCTCCGTATAGTACTCTACGCTTCGATCGATCTCCTTCCACAACCCGGGGAAGAACGCATCACACTCATCCTCCGTCAAGGTCAGATCCTCCGGATTGAACGGCGAATCGTACGACAGATCTGCTCGACCGGACCCGTTCATCCACCGACCGAACTCGTTGCCATCCACATCCGTGACGCTGGAGAATGTTGCAGTGGGATGTTGCTTGGACCACGGAAGCTTGCCCGCGTATTCGCCGGCTTTCGCTTTCCAGTTGGCGGACGTTTCGGAATCGGAGGATGCAAAGCCGAAGAACAGGAGGAGGGTGAGGAGGGCTGCTGCGATGAGGGCCCACCGTGTACGCGCGCGTCCGAAGCCGGAAGATGAAGAGGAGCCGCGCGTATCGGATACGTTGGTGGGGAGGGTGGAGTTGGTGGGGACGCGCGTGTACTTGTTGAAGATGCTGGACATGATGGCGAACGATAGGCAAGTGGAAGCGACGTGTCGAGGAATTGAATGTGATAGGATCGAGGATCGGATGTCACGCAAACATCGCCTATTGGATCCAAGACCGTGCCAATACGAGACTGGATCGACAAAGGATGGTGCAGAATGAGCTGCGTCGGAAACCGGTATCGAGGCGGAGGAAGCGATCTGCCCACTCGAAACCAGCTCTAAACTCTGCTTTGCTGTGCTTGACGGCTGAATTCGAGCTGGAGATGCAGCCGCGCCTGTTGTGCTGCTGTACTGCTGTACTGCTGTACTGCTGTGTCGTTCTGCTGTGGTGTGACTATCGCAGAAGGGATGCTAGGGGACGGCTCGGATCAGCCGATCGATATACGCTTTGGATGGTGGTGAACGTCGGATGCAAGCCGACCAACCAACTCCTTCCGCTTGATGACCACTGGCGGCGGTGCCTGAATATGCGGCGGTTGCTCCGTCCTGCCTCTGTGTGTTTGCTGTGCGACAAATTTCAGGCTTTTGCCGAAATCCAGCCCGAAAATCCCACTGCAGTGGCGGACAATGCCCGGAAAATGAGGAGCAGCAGAGCCCGACATCTCGACCCAACGTTTTCCTTGGCCAAGCCAGCACGCTCCAGTCGCCCTCGAAATTAACCTACTTCGTGTTTGACCGGCCTTGGCAAAAAGCGATTTGCGCGTCCATGCGATGAAAGCTTAAATCTATTATAATATTTACTCGGTATCTCGAATCGACGTTCAGCTGAACATTATTCTTCTTGCTGTGGGCTAGACTCGATCGAGAGCTCTACTTCAAAGCGCCTCATCCCTTTGCCACGGGTCTGTGTTAGAGCCGCTGAGTTGGCAGAGTGGGTGTGAGCACAAAGAGGTAACCTAAATGAGTTACGCAATGTGAGAGCTGCTGGCTGGACACGTATCTCTCGGCGACTTCTTGTTTCCTTCTGTTGCGCCCAGACCAACACGACTCGAATATTAGCAATTGGCCTCCACACCCTGACTCGACGCATGCTCATTTTGCAGTCTTGAGATCGTGTTCTTCCTGCCTTCCTGCCTCCCCTCCCCCTGCCCACCATCTAGCTATCCTTCAATCTACCATCGGAACTTCCGATCGCTTCCCAAAGGATCAAACTTCGACTATGTCTGCGGCATCCACGTCAGGCGACGCCGTCGCCCAAGATGGGCCCGACGTTGCGCCCATTCGCAGCATCCTTGATACCGACCTCTACAAGCTCACCATGCAACAAGCCGTCCTTCGGCACTACCCTTCCACTCGCGTAGCCTACAAATTCACCAACCGTTCCGCTTCGACCATGAAATTCACACGATCCGCCGTCGACCTCATCCGCCGTCACGTCGACAACCTCGTCCACCTCTCGCTCACTTCCGATGAACGCAGTTGGCTCGAGAAGACATGTCCGTACCTGCGCCCGGACTATCTCGATTACCTGGAGGCGTTCCGCTTCCAACCGTCTACGCAGGTGCAAGTGAATTTTGTGCCAACAGGGGATGGGGAGTGGGGGGATCTGAGCTTGAAGGTCTCGGGAGTGTGGTCGGATGTGATCTTTTACGAGGTGCCGTTGATGGCGATCGTATCCGAGGTGTACTTCAGCACTGTCGACACAAACTGGTCTTTGGAAGGGCAACATCAGCAGGCGTTTGGCAAAGCATTCCAGCTGACATCTCACGGAATCCGCTACTCGGAGTTCGGCACACGTAGGCGGCGATCCTACCAAACGCACCGCATCGTGATCCAAGGTCTCATCTCTGGAGACTCTTCCGCCTCCTCCCCTACTGGAAAACTCCTAGGAACGTCCAACGTCCACTTCGCACACCTCTACAACCTCATCCCCATCGGGACCGTCGCACACGAATGGACCATGGCCATCGCAGCACTCGAAGGCTACGCGCACTCGAACCTCAAAGCCCTTCAACTCTGGGACTCGGTCTACTCGCCACCGGACTTCGTACCCAACAGTCCCACGCACGACCTCACCATCGCACTCACCGACACCTTCTCCACCGGCGTCTTCTGGAACGACCTGCTCGACAATCCCTCCGGCATCGAGATCGCTCGTCGCTGGCGTGGGTTGCGACAGGATTCCGGCGACAGCAAGGCCTTCGCCCAAAAGGCGCTCCAGGCGTATGCGCAGATCGGCGTCGATCCGAGCACCAAAGTCGTCATCTACTCCGACGGGCTCAATGTGGAGAGGTGTTTGGAACTGGCAGCTTACTCGAAGCAGATAGGCATCGGTGCGGGGTTCGGTGTGGGGACGTCGTTCACGAACGACTTCAAGCAACGAGGCAGTGGGGAGAAGAGCAAACCGTTGAATATCGTCATCAAGCTCGACTCGGTGGAAGACAGACCGGTGGTCAAGATCAGCGATGAGCTGACCAAGAACACGGGCGATCCGGCCGAGGTACTGGCGGTCAAGAGGAGGTTTGGTATTCCAACGGGGAACAACGTGGGTGGTGGTGTGGATGTGATCAAGGACTACAGCTCTGGTGGTGCCGGTCAGGAGATCGAAGTGGAAGACGCTTAGTTTTTCCGACAATCGTCGTTTGGCTTTTGAGTGCTAGAGATCGCTTGTAACTCGTGTCTACCTGTAATCAACGAAATCCGGGAGCAGGCGTCGAACTGACGCCACCCAATGACCCCCGTAAACTCTTCAACGCGCGATCGACCTCGAAACTCTCGTCGCCCAAAAACGTCTCTTCCTCCTCCTGCCCTCCTGCTCCCCCTCCCAAGCTGTCACTGGCATCGAAGCTGAGCTCCGACAACCCACTACCGCTGACCGAAGGCGTGATCGATCTAGCCCTAGCCGGAGAACTCGAGCCTCTCGAAACGTGCCTCGCCCTAAACGCAGCCAACGGACTCGAGCCAGACACATTGCCACTCCCCACCAATCCTCGACCGTACTCTGTCATCGTTGGAGTGCCCGCCCGACTCGCACTTCCAAAGCTGTTCGGGGTAGAGATCGGACTCGAAGCACGACGGTTCGCAGGGGAGAATTGGGAATAATCGACGGTGGTATTGGGCGAGTCTTGTTTCGGTGATGCCTTGGGGCTGGATCGAGAGATGGGGGAGCCGGCGCCGATGTCGCTGGTTCTGGTTTTGGGGGAACCCTTCAATCGACTGGCGGCGACAAAGTTGATGGACTTGGCGATGGAGGGAGAGTGCATTCCGAGAACCGGTGTCTGGGGTTGTTTTCCATGGGCGGGAAGCGCGGCGCTGGTGGTGGTGGTAAGAGTCGATTGTGCTGGTGCGGGTGAGCTTGAGGAAGAAGCTCGTTGGACGAGCACGGCTGCTTCGACAGCGTTGAATAGCAAGACCACGCTGACCGCCCACATGATCCACCCGACAATGCCATCTACCAGCTCATCCGTATCTCCTCCTACGTGCATGTAGATCTGATCCAGAACCAACCAATACGCATCTCGAGGTCGGGTCGACACCGCCGGTACGATCCACAAAAGACCCAACGCTGAAAGGTTCCACTTGATCCGCCTCTTCAACGCGATCGTGGACTCCGCGCCCCCCGCTGCCGCGACTGATCTAGTTACGGTCATCTTGTTGCCGTTCCCACTGCCTGCTGCTGGAGCGGCAGCTGAGGAAGCCACCGCGTTCCGCTGCGTCAATTGCTGTTGTTGCGGCGGCTGCGGCTGTGTAGACGTCGAAAGCGCGGCTTGGTAGGGTGACTTGTTCGGCGTAGCCGCGGAGTTCAGTGCTGAGCTTTGGGTCTGTTGCTGTGTCTGTGGAGGTAGAGGCTGGTTTTGAAATCGGACAGCTTTTGCTGAGGCGTCGGCGGGAGTCAAGGCTTGAGAGTAGGCGTGGTAGGAGGTGGAGGGAGTTCGAACCGGTGTTGCGAAGCCGTAGGACGACGAAGAAGAAGGGCCGCTGCGACCTGGTGATGGTGCGGAGTGAAACATGTCTGCGGCCTTGGATGCAGGCTGAGCTGGTGCCGCGCGATGGAAATGAAAGGAAGTGGGTCCCGGTGTCGATGGCCAGAATCGGATGTACTGGGCTTGTTAGAGGTGCAGCTCGGTCGCTGGGGTATGATGTCGATGCGCTAGTGCTAGCGGCTTGTCGGTTCGCGACCCTTGATGATCATGATGATGGTGACCAACAAGGAAGCAGCGTCGCGAAGGATTCGTCGTCGTCGATGATCCAAACACCAAAAATTGACAGTTGTGGATTTCGGACATTCCGCTAAGGCTGGCGCGTGCGAAAAAGGGTGGGGAATGTGAGACCATCATTCGTGTACACCTTGCCATTTTGATACAGCACGTGAGCGATGCGGCCAGCCTGTTGTTTCGAGTGTTATTCCGCTTCCGCGCCTCCACAGCTGCGTGCTGTAGGCGCGAGGCGAGAGTGTCTGAAAGAGCCCCTGAATCAAGGCGCGAAAGACCAACACTCGAGCTGCAGGGTCAAGTTCCACTTTTCGACAGCTCAACATCATCATTCGCGACCATCATCCAACCATCTGGCAGTTCAAGTTGCAACTCTTCCACCCTACGATCAAAGCACACGCAGCACACTCGCTCCTCGCATCATGGCATCTCGTAGCACCGCCACCTCTTCAGCCGCGGCATTCCTCAACGGTGGGCCCTCCACCTCCTCCTCCCGCAAGATCGGCAACCACCCACGTCAAACCTCCTCCTCCCTCTACACCGCCTTCTCCCCCAAACAGATCCAAGGCTTCAAAGAAGCCTTCAACATGATCGACACAGACTCGGACGGTCTCATCTCCCCCGCCGACATCGCCACCATGCTATCCAACCTCGGCATCGACTCTTCCTCTTCCTCCAAGGATTACATCAAACCCGGATCCGCAGGTGTCAACTTTACGCAGTTCTTGACGATGTTCGGCGAACATCTGGCAGAGTTGGACGATCAGACGGTGTTGATGGAGGCATTCGAGTGTTTTGATGAGAAGGACGTGGGGAGGATCGAGGCGGAAGAGTTGCGGTTTTGGTTGAGTCAGGTGGGGGATAAGATGAGCGATAGGGAGATCGACAGGTTGTTGAGCGGACCGTTTATGGATAAAAGCGGCAAGTACTTTGACTACAAGGCGTTTGTAGAGGCGGTCAAGATGTCGGAGCCTGCGGAGATCGAGTAGGCGTTGGGAGGGAGCAAGTGTATATTAGGTCGTGTGGCTAAATTTGACAGGTATCTTTTCCGTGCAAGGAAAGAGGGCGAACGTGGATGACAAGGATCGACGTCCTCGAAGGTCCACCTCTAGCGGCCATCTTGACCGCCCATCCGTTTGAGCATCTCCATCGTCCGTCCTACTGCTTCCGACAAGTCCTCCGCACACCTCAGTATCCGATCCGTGGCCGTCTTCCAATCGCTAGCGTCAGGCAAGTCCTGGTCAAATCTATCGAAATGCCCTGTGACGCGCTCGGGTCGACCCGGAGACTGACTCAGGCGTGTACAGGCAGCTGCTATGGCGGAGTCGATCGCGGTCACATCCACCGAACCTGGAGTGCAGGCGAGGGAAAGAGGAGGAGTAGGGAGCGGCATCGATGAGGGAAAGTTTTCCGGCCAACGTCGACTGCATGGAGGTAACGTAGGTGAAACGTCTGCCGTTGGCGTAGGCGAAGGTGTCGGATGGAGGAGGTCCGGGATATTGAGCCGTCTCAGCTTTGCCGGAGTGGAGGTCCATGTGTTCGTGGAAGCGGGCTTCCTCTTCCGACTGCTACTGGGAGCGGTCATCCTCGCTTGGATCTCTTCTTGGCTGCGTCCAGCCAGTCGCAGATACATTTCCTTGTTCCTCTGGAATCCATCCCATACTCTCCGCGGTCCTGAAGTTCGCATCTCGCAGTTGGAGTCTGAGGTCGACGAGCTACGTGTTGAACCGTCGTCGTCGTCAACAAGCATCGACGGATCGTCTTGAAGCGGGTCGGAAAGATCGATTTTGTCCCACACTGACAGACAAGATACAGAAATCTGTTTTTTGCTAAAGATTGATTCGGAATACTGTCGCTGGCTGCGACTAGCCTCGTCGTCGAATCGCGTCTGAGACGTCGTTGACTGCGGCATGTCAACGTTTGTCGAGGCCTCGATATTGCGAAAAATCTCTGGCGGTGGTAGAACGACCTGAGAGCGAGGACGCTTGATGGGGTTCGGTATACCTCTCTCCGCAAGCACGTCCTTTAAACGCGGGGGAACAATGTGCTCGTACGGCAGTCCTTGCTTTCTCAAACTCTGCCGCTTCTGACAAGCACGGCTTTGGGCGTTGCGCGTGTCTCGCAAGGCTTCAATGTAGGCTTCCGCATTTCCCATGTAGCCACGAGTCGATGTTCCGTCGTTGTCTGCATGCGAATCCATTGTCGACTGCTGGGAGTCATTGGAGATTGCGATGCCTTGCAGAGCCAAGAGATCGTCGAGAGTGTTGGCTTTTTTCATGTGGGCCGTCCAGTCATTCTCTTGACGTCGAAAGAGATGCTTCAGCTTTGGTATTTTCCGTCTGTTGGCTGAGTCAGCAGCGTGAGGATCACGTTGCGAGCTCGAGATGGTTGTAGGCGTCGAGGGAGGTGTTTCGATGATCCATGTTGTCGCATAAGAGACTCGAGTACCTGAGAAGATAGAGGTATCGCTTTCGTCGTTGAGATGCTGTGGCACGCCGGACGAGGGGCCTGCACCGGTGACCGCTTGCTCTTTGTGTCTCTCTGTCCGAGGAGGTGCCTCTTGAATCGGCTTGAACATGTAAACAGCGGTGATGCCGCTTTCAACAGGCTCGTCATTGGCTCTGACCTTGATATCGAAGTCGACCGCGCCGTCGAAGCTCCCTACTTCCCGACATGCACCGTGTTCCTCAACACCTAGCTCGGACAACACGTCTTCGAGGATCCCGCCTTACACAACCACTATCATCAGCAGTGTCAGGTGCACCTCCTCCACGAGTCGCAGAACGTCCATCCTCCGCCAAAGTCCGGTGTTGTGAACGGTGTTTGTGTGTCGCACCTATGGTGACAAAAGACAAATCTACAGGATCTATTTATGTTCTCGATCGTGTTTGGTAGCCTCTTTTTTCTGCCGGTCGACTTGTGCTGAACATCTCTTCCGCCCGCACTACGATTACAACAGCCTGCGTACCATCACGTTTGCGCCGGCTGCGGAGGGTGTTTCTCCTCTGCGGATCAATACGCATAGCCGCCGTACGCGAGATTAGATGCGCTTCCGTTCCTTCATCTCGTGTCTCGTTGGCGGATTCATTTCACGAAACTCGACACAGAAAACATCTCAAGCCACGCTCTCTTCATTTCGGGCCTTCGCCTTGGTATTCACCTATCACATCAGCATCCCGAATCATTATCATCCGTCCCTCTCCCTTCTCGCCACACCCTTGAACCTCAACTTCGGAGGCGCGTCTGCCCCATCATCCAGCGCCCGCTGCATCGCAGCCGCGAACAGGTGTACATCGCTCGACAGACCGACGTGAAAATGCACGTGTTCGGCGATTCTGCCCTGGCATCCGCTCGTCTCTTGTCCCAAGCTAACGTGATCCTGCGTGTAGCGGTCGTATGCGTTTTGAAAGTCGATCCACAAATCGCGCATTTGGTCGGCGACGGATCGCATTGTGGTGGCTTCTTCGTGCATGCGTCGCAGCGTCTTGACTTTCTTATCGTCGAATGTTGTAGAGAGTTGCGAGGGAGATGGAGTGGGAGGAGGAGCAGCCTGAGTCCGATGTCGAAAGGGCAATGTATGATCTTCGCCTGGATGAGCAGAGAACGACGTCGATGGGGATTCAAAGACTGACACATGTGGCGACATATCGCCGTCGTCGCAGATATTGGGTGAAGCACGGGCGAGCGAGAGTGAGGAGCTTCTCTGGAGTCGGGTGAAGGAAGGTGAGGAACCTCTCCGAGTCGGGACATCCAGCGAAGCATACGTAGGTCGGTTCTCCGTACAGTGGGATGTCTGTCGGCTCTCTGTCGACATTGGTGTCTGTTGGCGATTGGAAGAGTAGAATCCGAGAATGGTGCGTCCAGAGAATTGCCCACGAATCTTCCCTCCTCTTCCCCTACCGCTTCCTATTGGCCTTCCTCTCTTTCTTGTCGAGGCTTCCCCGCCCTGTGACGGACGTCCTCGCTTCGACGGCGAGGTCCTCTGACTTGACCGAAGAGCACTTCTCTCGCTACCAGTATCGCTGTCCTCTTCATCCTCGTTATACGACTCTGTCTCCTCACCATCCAGCCCAGCGACTGCCACATTCAAGTCCCGACAAGCCTCATCCTCCGTCTCTTCTCCCCGTCCCCTCATGCCACCGCTTTCACCACTTTCGCTCTCCTCATCGCCATCTTCCGCAACGTCTCCACCATCCTCTTCGCTGTCACTGCTGACATCCACCACATCGATCGCACGCTTCTTACCCTTATCGATCGACTTCGCGCCAACTTGCGGCAAGAAATCCGCTGCGTCGAGCAGAGTGTAGAGGCTGAGGTCGGGAAGTGGCGAAGCGAGTTCGGCGGTGTCGCGCCTGACGAGGTTCGGTGCGGAGATGCTTCGGATGAACGACCTGGAGGGTGCTGCTGTCGACTGCAGCTGCCTCGCTTGATGACCGCTGTCGTTGCTCGGTACTGAGATCTGAGCTGACTGGCTCCTGGTCTCGGCTTGAGCACGTGTGTCGACAGGCGCCGGCAGTGGCTCCGCTTGCCGATTGCGAACGACGACAGCAGGTATTGAGGGTTGAGGTGTGACCTCGCTGCTGATCTCGCCTCGAGCGCGTGTGGGGATTTCTGCTCCTTCGTCGATTCGGGTTGGCGGCTGGGTGGTGTCTCGAACCGTGTCATGGGTGGATGCAGACGGCGCCGAAAGTTGCGCTGGATACGACTCGAGTGGCGCGTCTGGGCGGTGTGATACAGGTGCTGTGGACGCCGCCTGCGTCGCCATCGCAACCGTCTCCCTGGTCTCCTCCGCTGCTGCATCTCCAACCACTGGTGACCCTTGCGACGAGTGCTGCGCCTCCACGGCCTCTACCGCCTCTAGCAGCTCTTCCACCACCTCCGTACTTAGATCCCCGAACTCACTCGCTGCCCTCTGCAAACCTGCCCCTCTCTCGTCCTCTCCTCCCCCCCTCTTCCCTACCCCGCTCCTCCTGCACCATTCTCAACGTCTTGCTCTCCTGCTTCTCTTTCTTCACCCTCACCTTCTCAGCCAGCGCCGCTCGCGCCTTTGCTGTCCTCGCCATCCTCTCCTCTTCATCTTCTCTTCTTCGACGACGAGTTCCAGTCGACGACTCTGCTACCGCTGCAGGCCTTGTCATTGCATCGATCCTCTCTTCCTTGACCTTTCGCGGCCTTCCTCTCGACGCCGCCTTCCGAATCGATGGGTCAACAGCAGAGTCCAACGACTTGCGCTTCGACTTTGTCGCCCTCCCGAATGGATCCAGGCATATCTGTGACACTCTTGATTCTGATTTGACGAACGATGTTCGTTTCTGCTTCGTAGCAAGCGGAGATGTATCGGCTGCGGAGCGAGGCAGTTGCGATTCGTCCCTTGTTTGCCTTCGGGTAGAAGTCGAAACTGCGGCTCTGATCGGAGATGTGGGAAGGGCTCGTGCTGCAGATCGGTTTGATTTGACGGCGATGTGAGAGGGTTTCTGTGGAGGTACAGCGTGGTCTGAGGATCTTGTCGGTTGAGACGCAACAGTCGCCTCCGGTGCTGCCGATAACGCACGGTGTTTAGATCGAAGTCCATAACCCATCGGCATTGTTAGCGTCTCCTCCGGGTGGTGGTCCTCTCGCTCTGCTGATTGGCTGACCGCTGGAGAAGCACGGTCAGAGGAAAGCTCGATCGCCTGCGAGGCGTCTTCCAGCTCGTCGATCTCCGGACAACTCGTAGGGACGGGCGATGAGTCGGGTCGATGTAGGACGTGCACAGCTTGTTCGTCTAGTAGTTCGTCGTGCTCGGTTTCGTCCGATTCAACTTGATCATCGTCGTCGTTGTGGTTCGATTGATGTTGAAGATCGTCATTGTCGTTTTGATCTGGATTGATCGTCATTGGCTGGTCAGCGACGCATTCGCTCTCTACCGCAGGCAATTCCGTCGCAGAAATCGCCACCAGTCCCCCCGCCGGATCGTTTTGAGCCTCACGATTACGTCTCGCCTCCGATCCACCCTCCTCACCATCCCCGAACGTTGCACTGACCTCAACCTCTCCAATCATCTGCTCCTCCCTCCACACCCCATACCCAACCTCCACGCGTCCAGATCTCACAGCTTCCATCTAGCTCTCTATGATACCAGATCCCACTCCAGTGTTGCTCGTGTTCACCATACATTTTTCCTCCTGCGAAGATGGTTGAGAGGTGGGATTCGAGATGTAGATTGGTGTGGTTGGGAGAAAGAGACAGCTTGTGCAATGGCTCGGAAAGGTCTGTGCGATAGAGTCAGCGCAGCAGCGAAAATTTCGCAAAGAAAGTCCCGTGCACGATGAAAGGGGAGATGAGCGAATTGGCACAAGAAAGAGCTTCATTTCGGGGTCATCCCTGCGGGACAATGGTCGAAGCGGTGGCGGTAGGGGTTCCGTTTCGACCGGTCGACGACATCTGATCCTCGTCCGTGCAGTGGATCGGACGAGGAAGAACACTTCAGAGATCGATGGATTGAGTCGTTGAGTTGATGTCTGACGACACACGCTTAGAAGCGAGCCAAAAGCTGATACAAGTTTCAGTCAGGCACCACGCTTTTCGGCTGTCTTGCTTTCAACACACACGCAAAAGACACATCTCTGCACCTTTTTCTCTCTCTCTCATCATCGCTCTATATTCTTCGCAATGTCATTCTGCAACCCTACGTACTCGCACTTGCAGGTTCGACGTCCGCCACCACTGGCGCTTGCTCCGCACTTCCGGGGAGCACCCTCTCCATCTCCCCCTCCCCCTGCTGCGCGAAGACCGCCAACCTACCCGCCGTGTTCGCCACCGCACTCGCCCTCTGTCCGCTCGGATGCGCATAGTAGCAATCCGCTCTCGTACATCCCAGCCCGAACCTGCACTGCACTTGACCACCGCTCGCGACGCTCGCGACGCTTCTGCCCTGCGGATGATCGAAGAAGCAATCTGCGCGCGTACACGCCACCCCGAACCTGCACGGTCTGCTCCCCGGTCCGCTGGGTAACGCCGTATCCATCGACAGCACCTCCTGTCTCCTCGTCGCCGGTACACCCCTGATCCTCGCTACAGCAGGACTCACGTGAGCGCGCGTACACTCTCGATCCCCGCACTCCGCTCCGTATCGACAGTTCTGCTGACTCAGCACCAGCGCATCCGTATCTCCCGCACCCGGACCGGCGTTGGCAGGGGAGGCGTGCGAGTAGATGCACACCGGGTTGGTGCAATTCAGGTTCCACCGACAGATCGAAGTAGAGGTGGGAGCGGTGGGGAAGTCGTTCGAGTGTGTTGGCGCGGAAGGTTGTGGTGGAGGAAGCGGCTGGTTGTTGGGAAGCATCGGGTCGATTCGAGCAAAGATGGAGGGTGACGCTGACGTCGATGGTTCGGTTGAAGAGGAAGAGGAAGGGATGAATTCGGGTGCTCGAGGATCCGGGATCCCCGCACGACCAAAGATGCTGACCCCATTCGAAGCTGGATACGGCGGAGGTGGTGGATCGTCACTCGCCGTGGAATCTGGGAAAAGTTCTCTTTGCGCGTTTTCGCTCGAATGTGTTTCCAACGAGTTTCGCACGGCTTGGTCGTATGCAGCGTTGAAGATTCGAGTCTCCCGCGCACCGCCGTTGACGGGTGGCGGTGGGTTGGTTCGTTTCTCCTGCGCCTTTTTGCGCCAGAACGCCTCTCCATCGAACGGTTCATCTGTTTGACGACGCGGTGCTGTTGACGCCTTCCACGCCTCATAACTGCTGTGATCTCTGGGCATCCTGTGGCGGACGTCTTCTCGTCGTTGTGGTTGTGTCGGTGGTGATCTACTCCGCCTTCTCTCTTCCCTCCTCGCTCCCACCGGCGATCGACTCCTCCTCTGATCCCTCGCAACTGCGCGCTGCGGAGACCTGCTCCTCCTCTGCCTAGTCGTCCTCCTCTGCGCTGTCCCCTCCACCGCACTCGCACCCACCTCCACCGACGCCTCCCCTCCTTCTCCCACCCACCTCTCCGTCTCCGTCCAGACCCACTCCGTAAAACCCGCATCGTACTCCCCTCCAATCAACTCCTTCATCTCTGCCGTGATCTGTTCGGCCGTCTTCTGATTCGCCAGCATGACAACGATGTACTCGGCCATGACGGGATCATCCTCGGAAGAGTAGCCGTGTTGTGCGAGTTGGCCTTGGATGCTGGCTTGGAGCTGTTGGATGTTGGGCGCTTTGACGTCTGCGATGCGGAAATGAGACATTGTGAAGTGCGAGTGAGTGGTGGAAGTGGTAAGGGGAAGTGAGGGTGAAAGCGCAGGAGGAGAACAACACACACAATATGTGGAGTTCTGGAATCTTGAAAAAGTGTGTCTTGCGACTCGAGCGATCGGATCGGGCAGTATCGGGGGAGGATCGGGAAGAAGGACACTCTCGCAGAAGGGAGCACAAACCATCGCAATTCCCCATCGCTCCCTCTTTCCTTCCCGCTTCTCCCTCATTCGCGACCCTTCCCATCACCCACCAACCGCGACACAGTTAAGGTCAATCTCAAGGCCCTGCAGTCCATCCTACTCGATCGTCCACGCCACAAGCTCACTGCGCTCTCTCCTAAACGGCGTTTGTCTGTCACCTCACGGTTCGAGGATTGTGTCTACTTCTACCTCTCTCCAGTCAACACACCCAGGCGAATCGCGATTCATTTGAGCTAGAAAGCTTTCATCCTCTCCGACGATGTTGCCACTATCGCTCCTCAACGCGGCGCAAAACAAACCTATGCTCGTAGAGCTCAAAAACGGATCCACCTTCAACGGTCACCTCGTAGCCTGCGACAACTTTATGAACCTCACCCTGCGAGAGGTGTACGAAACCAGCGCTGTACGTACCCCTCACCCCTCCTCTTGCTTTTGCTTCACAAATCTCTTCTCTTTGTACTGACATCTTGAATCCTCTGTGTGTTGTAGAGCGGAGAACAATTCTGGAAGCAAAAGGAGTGTTATATTCGTGGAAGCACTGTAAGTTTACCCCTCTCTTCCAATGATGATCAGAGAGAAGAAAAACTGACGAATGAACCGCTCTGGAAAAAACAGATCAAATACTGTAGGGTCGCAGATTCAGTCATCGACTCGGTCAAGGAGAACGAAGAGCAGGCTAGGAAACAACGTCAACACGGTGCAGGTGGTTTGTCCGGTGGTGTCAGTTTGGGCAACCGTGGTGGCCAAGGCGGCGCAAGGGGCGGTCATGGAAGAGGAGGCGGTAGAGGTGGTGGTGCGGATAGGGGCGCAAGAGGCGGTGGTGCAAGGGGAAGAGGTCGAGGCCAGTAAAAGCGTTTCGACTCAGCGAAAAGAAAACACTTGTATCAGTATCTCCTCGCATGAACTCGCTCATCCATCATCCAAGAGCTGCACAGTCCAAGTGTCTCGGGAGGAAAACAGATCGCATTGAAACGGTTGTCAGCGCGTTGAAGAAAAGGTATATCGACACATTCCCACATCTCCCCATCTACTCGGTCTTGCCAACTCCACGAATAGCCGAAGCACCAACGTCCTTCTCCTCACTCCAAAACCCTGCATCTCCACCACCTCCCGCAATCTCCTTCACCAGCTCCTTCTCCCCCTCCCCATGCACATGGCTCTTCAACGTCTCCACCCTCAACACCCACTCCCTCCTCCTCACCACCATCTCCTCATTGCTTCCCCTCCAAATCAACCTCTCCAACACATGCCTCACCCCACCCCGCACCACCCCATACACATGCTCCGCCAGCAACGCCACCAACACCGCCGCGACGATCGCCCCCGCCGCCCCCGCCGTCGGCACGCTCTTGGGCAGCAACCTGCTGAAACTCAACATCGACTGTCCATCTCCTCCGCCTACAGTGACGTTGTTCGGGTGGATGTGACTCCTCATCGTAGTCTCGTACCTGGAGTGACCTGCGAGGTGCGCCTGGTCCGACTGCTGGAAGAGGTACACCAGCGCCGCGTTGTTCAGCGCGGAAAGCCAGGCGATGAAGGAGAAGGTTTCGAGCCACGCCCCGATGGTTTCCGAGCGCACGGGGATGGGACGTCGGTTGTTGAGGCTGATCTTGGCCGCGTCCGAGCGCAGCTCGAAGAAGTTGTTGACGAAACCCATGACGGGAGAGAGCGGCCAGACGACGGACCAGAGCGTGATGTAGCCGAATTGGGTGGCCATCTCGGCGTAGTCGCCGAAGAGGTCGTAGGGTGGGAGGAGGAGTTCCTTGCGAACGCGGGAGACGAAGCGTCGTTCGGATTCTTCGCTTCCATCCAGCGGCGTCACGGCACCGGAAGAGGAGGAAGCGGAGGAATCGATCGAACCAGAGCGTTGCGGCGTCTTCTTCTCGGAACGCTCCTCCCTCCACTCGCTGAACTTTCGCATCAGCACGGGCAAAGCCAGTTCCGTAAACGCATTCACCAGCTGACTCGTCACGCTGACCGCAAACAGCTGCGTATGCATGCGATCCGGATTGATGCGGAAGTCGATCCCCTTCTCGCCGATCTTGCCCTGTCGGATCGCCTCCCGGATCGAATCCTGGAAGAACCCGCGCTGCACCATCGTCTCCATGATCGTCTCTCCGAACGGAATGTACACGTACGCAGACAGCGTCAACGCCCCGTACGCGGTGATCGCCTGCATCGCGAACCTCTTCAACGTCATCGAGTAGTCGTACGACTTGGCGCTAAAGTGGTTCTCCCACTTGGTGATCGCCACCGCCGTAGCCTGCCATGCGGCCATGATCTGCGGAATCGCCACCACCAACAACGCCGTCGGCACAAACGGCACCGCCTGCTTCAACGGTCCGTGGTACAGCTGCGTCACGAAGATCTCGACGACGAACATCAACGTCATCGTAGCCGCCAGCGCCGAAGCGAAGAACGCCACGATCGGCAGCGAGAGGACGACGCGCAGCTCTCGCCTCCACCATTCGAACACCTCTTCGGGTTCTTCCGTCGCAGGATCGATTCGAGTGGTTCGCGGAACGAAGTCGTGCCTCCTCCGATCCACTTCGCTCACACCTAGGGTGCCCCACCGGACCGCGAGCTTGCGCTCCTTCATCCTCCACACCTCGACCAACAGACACGACCATGTCACCAACCCCAACGAATAGATCGGCGAAAAGGGTCTGCCCACGATCCAAAATCCAGCCCCCAGTAGTGCAACGGGAGCCAGAGCCTGGAAATAGAAGTTGAGGAAACCAAAGTACAGCGCGACGTCTTCGCCGAAATGCTCCCTGATCGAGTCCAGGTCTTCCAACCCAACTCCGGAGAAGGCCTTGGTAGGACTGGTGTGAGACCATCTCTTGACCCAGTCCGAGTTGTAGGCCGGGTCGTGGATCGCGCTCATATCCACCAGATGCGGGAACTCGGAGAGCCCAATCCTCAAACCTGCACCACTGGGGACCTGTGCACCCGCATCCTTCACCGCGTGACTCGCCAGCGTAGGCAAGGTGAGCAGCGAGTCCACAAGCCGAAGTCTCGACGCGGGTGTGAGGTTGACACCCGCAGCCTGATCGTTCCCTTTCAAGCTCGAAGAGCGCGGTGGTGGAGGCTGGACGGACAACACACCGTGCAGGTAGTCGGACAGCGCCTCCTGCCTCGCCAGCTTTTGGAGAAGCGACGAGTCGGCTTTGACAAAGATCAAGATCTGACCCGACGCTTTCGCGCCTTCTCGACTGGTCACCTTCAGCCCCGTTGCGCGAATACGTGAGATCAGCGCATCGTACTCGGACGCGATCTTTGCTTTCTCGGAAGCGGGGACCTTGGCGTTGGCGCGGAGGTACTTTTTGGCAACGTGTTGGAAGACGAGGACGTAGTCGGCGATCTGCGAGTCCGCATGAGATTGAGGGATAGGATACTCGGATGAGGAGGATGTCGACTTGATGGTCGTCGAGGACGCCGAGTCGACCAGTGATTGAGCCGATTTCTGGACGGATGAGACGGCATCTTGGATGGGAGGCAACGCTTTTTCAGAGATGCTCGAAGCCGTTGCACCGACGCTGTCGGCGAGTGATGCGGTAGATTTGGGTTTGGGTGGGGTAGCGGGTACACCACCACCCGATGCAGCGTCGTGTTTGACGCCGTTCATGGTTGGTCAACGTGAAAGGCGGATGTTGGAAGTCGTGACGAAACCACGGAACCGTAGAAAGACGCTCCTATATCTTCGGAGAGATAGAGGGGCGAGCAGCGCAATCAGCAAACCAAGTCGGAGCGTGCCGAGGCTGTGAACACATGCTTGACGCAATGCACGTCAGAATATGCACGGACGCCCCGAGCCGCACGCTTCTGCCGCTGTCACTGTCCAGAGGCATGATTCCGTCATGTTGCGCCCTTTTATTTTATCGGAAACTTTTTCTCCACATCGTGTGTGATTCACCTTGGCGAACTCACACAGAGCGCTCACTACACCACGACTGTACAACTCGCACCACAGACTCGTTCGAGCCGATAAGATCGCTGCTCGTCCTCATCATAACGGAAAGTGAAGCAAGACAACGCTAGGTTGTATGATACAGCTACCAGCTTGTGGAATCAATCACGCCAGCGCAGCCTTGCGACTTCTAAGCGCCAAATACAGCATCACGAACAACGCCTCGATCCTCGCCTTGACCATCATCGTCGTACCGAAGCTGAACAGCCCTTTAATCAACTGTGAATCCAGCCCCTGATACAGCCCTTTCAATCCACCCCTCTTCACCGTCTTCCTCAACACATCCAGCAGGTTCCTATACATCCTCCTTCCCGTCGGGCTTCTCCACTGCAACCTCGTCTTGCACAGGATCAGCGGGAACACGATGACGGTAGAGATGCTGTTGCCGATCGCCGAGGTGACGAAAGTTTGCAACGAAGACGGTTTTTCTCGCTTGTCCTTTGGGATGAGGAGGGTTGAGATGGCGTTGGTGCTGTAGAACGTGAGCGCTGGTGAGATGCTGAGCAGCGCAGCCGTTTCGAAGCCTGACCAGAGACCGAGCCAGCCTTTCTCGGCGACGATCTGACGCAGAACGTCGGTGATGCCGGCAGATGCGGCGTATCCACCTTCGTCGTCGGATTCGCTATCCGAGCTGGGCTGTCCGTTGCTTTTGCGCTTCTCCTCCTGTTCCTTCGCTTTCTCCTTTGGGTTCGCGGAGGTCTGCATCCTCACCGTCACATTCGACAGTGGAGTGGTGAAGAACCTCGAAACGATCCCTGCCAACGCTCCGATCGCCAGATCCTCTGCTGCTGTGATCACAATCGCTTTCCCTTTTCCCTTCCCATTCGCCGGCGGTGGAGGCAGCTTTGCCCTCTTCCTCTCTTTCACCGCATCCATGAAGAACGACCGAAAGTAGAAGAAGAGGAAGTTGGACAGCGTGTTGGACAGCGTATCCGACGCAAGTCCTTGGTAGAGACCTTTGACGCCGTTCTGTTTGACAATCTCCTGGAGAGCTGCAGAGATCGACTGGTAGCCGCCTTTGCCATCTCGACCTCGTGATTGCGTCTGGCAGCGTGTGGAGAGCAGATCGAGTGGATAGACGAGCGTGTTGCTCGTGATCGAGCCCAACGCACCCGCTGTGGCTTGGGCGAAGGGCGGGAGTTCAGACTGAGCCATGACTGCGGTGTTCCAAAGCTTCGATTCGATCGGCCTGTGTACGACGTCGAGCTCCCGGGATCGACACTTCCTTTAGTCTGGAGAGGCGGTCGTG
The DNA here is from genome assembly GCF_000403515.1 of Pseudozyma hubeiensis SY62. NCBI lineage: Eukaryota > Fungi > Basidiomycota > Ustilaginomycetes > Ustilaginales > Ustilaginaceae > Pseudozyma > Pseudozyma hubeiensis. The sequence continues at coordinate 84,866 of NW_012133819.1, read as the reverse complement.
ATCTGCGAGAGACACTTGGTACGAAATTCCAAGCGATTTGGTTGAAGATATAGACGGTCGGCCAAGCGCACCTGTTTGTGATAGTCGCCAAGCTTGAGTTCAATCTTCTCGTAAAAGCTTCTAGAGAGCACGTCGACGCTATTATCGAAGACAATGATGTTGATGGTGGTGGTTTTGTGGTGAAGGACAACGAGGAGAAAGTCTGACTGATGCCCGAAACGCAGAGCCAACTGCGGATGGCCCTAGAAATTCTGGCAGCTACTTTGCCGGCTTCTCCTCTTGCCTGTTAACCGAATTGCGGAGTGCACCGCGACTTATCTTTGCACCGCTCTGAGCGATTCACACGAAACAGGAAATCCATTTCGCGCTTCCAAAACCGGATCCAAAAAATAGCGCGGCCTGCAGTTGCGAATTCGAAAGCAGTCTTGCAAGCATAAGAAAGAAGGGTCTCTCTGCTTTGCGAGCACAAGCCTTAAATAAAATCCCGCCTTTTTTGCCTGCAACCTCCACAGCTGTCTGCGTGCGTCTTCTCTGTCTCTATGCGGAAGGCCTGGCTCAGCACGCAACAAAAGTTCTAGAAATTGCCTCTTCCAGTCCAAGAGAAATGACGTCGTTCGAGGCTCGCTGCCCTGATCTGGCAGCATCTCGGCGCCGGCATATACCGATCCATCCCGATCTCTGATGAAGGGCGACCTGGTGTTCATCACCCTTCCCTCCCCATCGTCCATACGACTCATTTCACACATCGAACAATCACACGCCATTTGTGTAGCATGATGAATCTGTTCTTGTTGGGAATGTATCGCATTCCATCCCGACTCTGTACTGTGTACTGTGCTTCGTCTACTAGATCCAATCCGCAGCCTTGGCCTGAACCTTCCAGGCGTCTGAATCCCGAATCATCTCCCTCGACTCCTTGGCCGGTCTCGAGATGGACGATCCTTGACTGATCCACGACATGACCAGCTTGACCAGCTCATCCGCGAATCCGAGCTCGTGCAGTGCCACCGCATCCTTCTCCAAGCACGCCCGCACACTCTGTGACTGCAGTGCCGCGTCGCCCGATCCACCCACCACGTGCCTCTGCAACACCTCGGACGCCAACGCCGCGTCCAACTTGATCAACGAACCCACCACCTCGGCCATGCCGGCTCGGAACGCATCGCGCGTTCCCGCAGGTGCAGAGAAAGACGCGTCGATCAGCGACACGATGGCTTCGCGGCTCGGCTGGCCGACGTTCTTGGCTGGCGCGTTCGACAGGACATGCGCAAGCGCCACAGCGAACGAGTCGGCCAAGTCGGCTGGATCGGTCGATCCACCTGCTGCGGCTCCTGCCAAGCCGGCAGAGGCCGCAGCAGCGTTGACACCAGATCCCTCGCCCAGACCGGCTCGTGCACCTTGGACGAGCTCCACAATCACCGGATCCACACGCGTCTGCAACCCCATCAGGTTGCCCAGCGCCACTCCGGCTTTGGAACGTACCGTGGCGCTCGATGCATCCGATACCGCCTTCTGGTACGATCGCTGCAGCTGCGGATAGAACGGTCGCACCAGCGCGGGGATGCGGCGCACCATGGTGTCCAAGCTCGTCAGAATCGCCGCTTTGACCGGAGGAGGATGGCGGTCGCCGCACAATCGGATCAACGGACCGATCATCGAAGTGACAAACGGCTTGATGGCATCGGCCGACGTTCGCTCCACGATGTCCGACAGACCCAAAGCACCGTTCTGTCGCTGGTCCGGAGTGCCGTTCATGAGACCGGCAAGGAACACGGGTACCAGCGGCGAAGCACCCTTGGGTCGGCAAAGACCTGGAAGATCACGGCCCGCAGAGCCCGTGTTCTCGAGACTGCGACGCAGAGGTACGACCAGTCCTTCCAGCTCGTCCTTGCTCACGGTCTTGAGACTGGCTTCCAACGCTTCCCACGCCGCGTCTACGACAGCCGGAACCGGGTCGTCGAGAAGCGACACCAGCTTGCGCAGCCAATCTACCAGGTAGTCCGACACATCCACCGACGGCTTCTTGACCTGGCAGAACACCTTGAAGAACTTGCAGCCGGCAACACGTTGCTGCGGCGACGTATTGGATCCGGCCCAGCCGAGCAACAGCAGCATGGTCTGATGCAGGCCGTCGACGTCCGAGACCGAGCCCAGCAGAGCCTCGACGGCAGTCTGCAGGTCCGCGAGGATCGTCTCGTCCTTCTCTGTGTCCAGGGCCTTGGAAAGCGCTGTGAGGATGTTCGAAAGGCGTCGGTTGAGGGCGGTGCCTGCAACGCGCACCAACACGGCAAGTGCACGTGCATTGAACGAAGTGATAGGCTGTGCAATGAGCGTCGGCACCAGCACCGGGAACACAACATCAGAGCGGGCACGCATCACCTCGCGCAGCGCGGCAAGCGCCGTCTCGGACGTGCCACCGCTCGTGTCCGAGAGCGCCTCGAGCAACGTCGGGATGGTCTCGTCGATGGCACGCGGGCCGATGTAGGTCTGTGTGGCATCGAACGCCTGAGCGGCAGCATGCCGCACCGACTGCGACTCGTCTACGAGCGCCTGTCGCACCACCGCGATGATGGCATCCTCGTGGTCCTCGAGCTGCGTCTTCGTCGAGTTGGCCAAGACCTCGGTGACGGCATAGCAGACACCCGATCGCGTCTTGGGGTCCTCCGAGGTGGCACCACGCATGCGCAGGATGGGGATGGTCTCTCGCAGGATCTTTTCGCCGAGCTTCTTGACCAACTCTCCGAGTGTTCGGGCCGCCATCTCGCGGTTCTCGTCGCCGTTCGAGGCCAGCGACTTGATGAGAATGTCGAGCATGGTCGGCAGCACCTCGCGGGCGGTGCGTGGCGTGTTGTGCACCAGCGCCTTCCACGTGTGGATGGCCGCTTGTCGTACAGGAATGTTGGGGTCCTGTCGAACGATGTAGATCGACGCCAAGATGCGGTCGCGCCTCTCTTGGCCGAGCGCATCCACGAGCGCACGCTGCACCGAGTTGTTGGCAACCGACTGCTCGATGTCCTCTTCGACCCCTTCGTCCTCCACCTCGTTCTTGCCCGAGATGCCCGACAATCGGAAGAGCAGGTCGGCAGTGAGCTGCAGCGACGACATTCGGATACGCCAGGCCTCGTCGAACAGGCCCGTTTCGAGATGCGGCAACAGCAGGTCGACAGCCTTGGACGAGTAGTTGGCGATGATCATGCGGCCGGCACGCATCGATGCCTCGCGCACCGTCTCGGCGTCGTCGGCGATGCCGCTGAGGATGGGAGGAATGATGCGGCCCAGATGAGGAGCAAATCGGTGACCAAAGGTGGCCGGCAGGTAGATGAGCAACGAAATGTGACCTTCTCGAACGTAAGCCTTGGGGTCCGAGGCGCTGTTGATGATCTCGGGCAGCAGATTCTCCATGCGCTCCATACCGAGACCCGCCAAGACTTCGGCGAGACCCTGCGCGGCACCCTGGCGGTCGACACCGGTGGCATCGGATCGCAACACACCTAGAAGCGATGGCACCAGGTCGACAAAGTGCACTTCTCCGAGACGCTCGACGAGCGTACCCAGCGCCTTGGCAGCCACCGCACGCGCTTCGGGCACGGGCGAGATGAGCACCAGACGCACCATGGGGATGAGCTTGCCGAGGTACGGCACAAAGTCCTTGGAATCTGTGAGACCTGCCAGGTTGCCAACGATGCGGGCAGCATCCTTCTGGATGGTCGCACTGCGCTCCTTGAGACCACGGTCGATGATGGGGACAACCAACGCGAGCGACGGCGAGTCGATGTAGTGGACAAAGCTCGTCTCGAGGACACCTTTGAGTGCCGCGCCGGTCTTGGTGTTGGGGTCGATGAGTGCCTTGAGCAGCACGGGGACGAGTTGCTTGATCTCTGGGTTGTTGATCACTTCGCCGAACTGCTTCAAACTCTTGTTGGCTGCTGTGCGAACCTGCGTGTGCGAGTCGGTCAACACTTCACTCAAACGCGGGATGACGGTCGGCAGCGAGAGCGACAGCTGCTTGGGAGCACAGTACGCCATGGCGCCGAGCAGCTCGATGGCGCCCTTCTTGGTCCTCCACTGCTTCTCGTCAAGACCAGACAGCAGTGTCGGCAGGATGATCTTGACACAGTGGCCAGATACGTTCTGCATGACCGCCTTGGCCGCGTCCTGCGTCGCCTCGCGCACGTCGCTCGAGACATCGCCGAATCCGGCGAGCAACTGCGGCAAGATCCCGATGATGTAGGGCTCAAACAGTCTCTTGAGCGTCAGCGTCAAAGTTTCGTAGGCGAACATAACACCTTGTCGGCGCGTCGGACTCTTTGCATCTTCGAAAGCGTCGGCGAGCTTGTTCATGACGTCGAACTCCTTGATGCTGCCGATACCCCGACCCATGACAAGACCGGCCAGTCCATAGGCAGCACCACGTCGGCCCGCGTACTTGGCGCCGTCAAACAGCTCGCGGAAGAGCAAAGTGAAGATGCGCGGCACGTCCTTGCTGATGGCTCGCACGAGGGGTGGGAGACAGTCTGCGACGGCGGACTGCACAAGCTCGGACGGCGTCTTGAGAGCGTCGATGAGACGATCGACCACCTTGCTGACGCGAGGATCCTTGGGATCGAGATGGCGGGCCTCACGACCAAGCAGAATGACGACGGCTTCGGTGATGCCGTCGTCTGCTTTTGCTCCTGCCGAGTTGCTGAAGAAGGCTTCAAACATGGCGATCAGCTTGGAGAGATGCTGCTTGCCGTGGAGATCGATCACGTAGGTGGCAGCCTCGAGCATCTTGGGACGCACGTCCTCGCTGCGATCTCCGAGCGCTTGTCCATCGATCAGGAATTCGAAGAAAGCAGGCACGTCGGAGCCTTGGAGGTGAGGAGCTAGGTGGCGCAGCGCCACAGCGATGGCCGCTCGCGTCTGCCATGGATCTTGTCGATTCTTGGTCGACTCGATGACCATGCCGAATCGGTCGTACTCGGGAGCCAGCACCTTGTTCCTGTCCTTGTACAGCTGGCAAAGCTTGGCGACGACGCTCGACACCTGCTCAGGATGCTGTTCAGTGGCGGCCGCCAGAGCGCGGGCACAGCTGTCGCGTACGTAGGTGTTCTTGTGCTCGAGCATAGGGATGAGCGGATCGGCAAACGACTCTGGCACGTCGAGACCATTTTCCTCCCACGCCTTCTCGGCGAGTCGAGCATTCTCCTCGTCCTCGTCGTGGCAGGCCAGCCAAAGCTCCACAGGGAAGTCGAGGTCGGTGAGATCGAGCGGCTGAATGGCTTGGAGACAGCCATTGCGGACGTACACTTCGTCGACCATGGTATTGGAGAGCAGCTTCTGGACCTCAGCGGGGAGCGCAGTGGCTCGGAGCGCCTCGCCCAGATCACGCAGCGCCGAGACAGCATCCTTGGAGATCTGAGTGTGCTTGGCGACGATAGTGACGAGACTGTCGATAAAGGACGAGCGTGGATAACGCATGTCTTCGCAAGCGGAGCCATGGAAGTCGATGAAGTCGAGCGACAGCTGGATTTGCTCTAGCACCGAGTCTGTATCTTCGGCATCCACTCCAAAGCCACCGGCACGCACGATGCGTACGATGAGCGGGTCGATGAAGGCAACAGAAGCGGGATCCAGAGGAGACTGTTCGGACAAGGAACGCAGTCGATACAGGATTCGAAGGACGAGCTCGTTGATAGGTTCAGCGCGGAAGTCCTCGCGGACCAGCTCCTGATCGATGCTGCGCAGCAGCGCAACACCGACGAACATGGAGTAAGCTTCGAGTCGCAGGGAACAGCAGCTCGACAGAGCCCAGAAGGCCTCTTTTGCGTCCTTTTCGAACAGGAAGCGAGCTTGTGAGATCTCGCACGTAGCGATCACAAAGTTGACGAGCGTCTGCATGTATCCCTCGATCTCGTCAGTTCGAGCGCCAACGATGGAGGAGACGGTGCGAAGTGAACGCACATAGCGGGCTCGGATCTCTTCGACCTTGGCGCGAGCTTGTGCCTCGATCTTGGATTGCGCTTCGACAGCCGCCTTCTGGTCCTTGGTGAGCGTCTTGTTCTGAGCTGCCTTCTTCTTGGCAATGTCGGCACGAAGCTCAGCCTCCCACTGCTCCATCTTTGCATTCTTGTTGTTCTTGTCGACGGTATCGTCCTTGGTTGCGGAGAGAACGTCGACGTACAAGGTGCCGGGCTCGGTGCGCCACATGCCCAGATCGTTTTGCGTGAGAGCACGGAGATCGTCAAAGGGAGAGTCTGCCTCAATCTGCGTGACGAGCTCGGCCATGACAGAGTCGGGAGCCAAACGTACGAGCGTCGTGAGGGCGGCGAATCCGGCTTCACGCATGCTTGCATCATCGATGGCAGTGCGCACGACCGAGAGGAGGTCCTGCTGCTTGGAGGTGATGAGATCGACGGGAAGGATCTTGGCCTTGAAAGTGAGATCCGTGAAGCACGAGGTGCCGCGGTCGAGCAGATCGGCGTGATGCGAGAGGACGAGCGTATCTACGAGCGTCTTCTTCCTGGCCTCCGGATCGAGTTGTTCGGAGAAGGAAGAAGCCGCGGACAAAAGACGGCGCAAGTCGCGTGCGCGGGTCTCGGCAGACGGCTTTGCGTCTTCGGCGTCGGCGGAAGCAGATGCCGCAGCCGCACCGGTCGCCGACGTCGAGGAGGCTGTGCCGTTCGGCTTGGAAGCTGATGAAACGGATCCACTCGTATGTGCTTGGGACTGTTCGAGAAAGGCGGAGATGCCCGATGTGATGATGTCGTGTATGAGAATGGGTTCGGTCTGCGCAAGGTTTTGTACCAGGGTGAGGACCGAACGCTTCGAGCTAGGGCCCGTTGCGTGAAAGAGGATGTGGATGAGAGCGAGAGCAACCTGGATCTGTGCAGGCTTGTCAGCGGCCAGAGTCTGGGAACGGCGCACGATGACAGCTTGCAGAGCGTGCGAAAGCCACAACTCTTCTTCGGGAGTGGCGATCTTGCGGAAGACCTTGTCGGCGAGGAGGAAGGATGGCTTTGGGTCGACGACCAAGATGGCCTCGAGCGCAGCATTCTTGCGCACCACGTTGTCGATCTTGTCAGAGCCGAGACCGCCAAGACGACCTTCGAGGACTGCAGCGGCGACGTAGCCCTCGAGAGGGCCACCAGGAGCAGTGAGCGGGTTTGTGGAAGCGTTCTTGAGGTTGGCTTCAAAGGCGGGCAAGAGCGTCTCTGCAAATGTGCGGGTGGCGGATGTGGCTCTCTGCTCGTCGGGCATGTGCCAGAAGAGGTCGCCGATGGCCATGCAGACGGCCTTTCTGATCGGGACCTTGGAGTTCTGCATCTCTTTGACCAAGACTGCGGAGACAGACGGAGCCGGCACGGTGTCTGCCTGGCCGATGAGCCACTCCAGGTGGACTGCGATGCATCGGACAGCGGCATGCATGGACGCCTCTTGCGCTTCCTTTGCGAGAAGGGAAGCAACGACTTCGACGATGGAGGAGCTCTTTGATGCTTGTCCTGGGGCGACGGAAGAGAGCATGAGATAGATGGAGGTCCTGGCCTCGGGAGTAGCTGCTTTGCCGCCTTTGAGAATGGCCAGGAGCTCGTCTACGACGGCGGATTTGGCGGCATCGTCTTGGCTGATGCGTGCGGATAGCACCGAGAAGAAGGCGGACGCCTTTGCTCGGGTGGCTGCATTGGAAGATCTCGAGGCAGAGACGACTGAGGTCAGCAACGGCTTTGCATGCGGGCCGACGTCGAGCTTGACGGCAGCAAAGATGCGTGTTGCAATGGGGAGGACGACCTCAGGAGAGCGGAGAAGCATCTTCTCAAGTTGCGGTCGGAGGGTAGAAGTGAAATCATCCTGTGTGACCTGCTCTGCGATGAATTCGTCGAAAGCGATCAACGAGTGCTCTGGGACGACTGTTTTGGAGGCGACAATATGCGTGGTGTAGAAGGCGAGAATCTGTTCCTTGGCTTGATTGACGCAGCTGCGTCCAACACCGTCGGGAGCACCCTTGACCTGTTCAGAGCCTGCGCGGAGCCTGACGCAGACGCCGACAGCCTCTCCGAGAAGAGCAGAAGCTCGGATGGCTGCAGCTGGGGCTGCAGTAGCGCAGAGGGTGCGTATGAGTCGAGGAAGGTAGGCATGCGCGTTGCGCAAGGTGCGCCGGGTGAGCGTGATGGCGTTGCTCTTTACGCTGTATCTTCCGATGGTATCGGCGAGTACGGCATCGTAGGTGGTTGCGAGGAGCTGAACGAGCGAATCCCACGTGGACGATTCTGGTGCTTTGGGAGCATCGGTGCTTGAAGCGCAGACGGTGGAGTATAGTGCGCACACGTAGGCGTGGAGCGCTGTGATGGTGGGAAGAGTGGTACTGGAGGAAGCAGCGGTGGAAGGCTTGCAGATGCGCTCGGCTTCCCTCTTGAGCCACGCAAGGGCATGCTTAGCGACAGCACCCGTCGAGTCTTGCGAGGCGGCTGCCTGGTCTACCGAGATAAGCTTAGAAAAGACGCTGAGAGAGGCGAGGCGAGAGTCGCGATCAACGTATCGTGAGTAGGTTCGGAGTAGGATGGTGACTAGCTCTGCTCTCTGGATGGGTTGAAGCTCGGTGAGCTGCGCTGCCTTTGCGGCATCTCGTTGCAGGAAACGGATGCGCTGGCGTGTGCTGGTGGAGAAGAGATGGAGTTGAGCAGCTTGAGCGAAAGCAGGCCAATCGACGAGAGGGTCGATGTTGTCGACTTCGTCGCCCGAGACGCTCATCTTTGCGGGAGCGAGGTCGTCGTCCGAGTCGTAGGGATCCTGGTGCGGCTCAGTCGAAGCACGCTGTATCCAGTTTCTGAGGTCTCGCTTTTTGGCTAGCATGCGACGCGGAACTGTCGCAGCAACAGCAGCTTGCTTCTGTGGCACAGGAGGAGAAGCTTCCCGACGTGCAGTCTTGGTTGTAGCGCGCTGGTAGAAGCGCGCTGGTAGATGGGATGCGAGCTGAGTGGACCAAGATGGCTGAGCGCAGAACGGATTGCGGCATCGCCGAGAAGAAACTGTCAATTGGCCCAAGCAGCAAATCACTTTCCCACTCACCACTGCCTTGCCATAGAAGAAAAAAGTGTGGGAAATCTCACGTGGACCGTGTGAGGGAGAGTGAAATCTTCTCAACGTCCGAACGATGATCGGGTGATCCGTGTTCGAGTCAACTCTCCAAGATCACACATCTGGACCCTATTTTTATAATACAGCCTCGTGGAGTCACAGCAAGCTTGCTCCTTGCAGCCACAACAAAGTGACACGAAGGCGGAAGCGCACCAACGGAACGAAAAAAGCGTGCGGCCATCTTCTTTTTCCCGCTCGGCCCATCCGAATTGGCGGCGCAACGACGGATTGCTGTTCTGAGTCACAATCGCGACATTCTTATCTCGCTTCTATCCTCTCGTCCATCACATCCGCAGTCACATCCATCACATAACAAGACGGACATTGGCTGTCATTGGCTTCAGAACTCCTCCGTGACTACGCCTATCAACAACACCATCATCATCATCATCAAGCAACTCTCGCCAATCTAGTAAAGACCACACAAGCATGTCCGCGATCAAGGACGCACTGGCCTCGGCCGCAGAGGCGCTTCACATCTCCGGCGACAAGGACAAGAAGTCCATCGGTGGTGGCGCTCCCGTCTACGTTGACGAAAAGGCCGGCAACGACGACTCTGCAGACGGCTCCAAGAGCTCGCCTTTCGCCACCCCATTAGCCGCTCTCCTCGCAAAGGGCCAGGACGCTTCCGTCTTTGTCAAGAAGGCCGATGCCACTCCAGGTCAAGACGGTGTCGATGCAGACGGCTTCGCGCCCATCTCGGCCTCGGCTGCCAAGAAGGTCAGCAAGCTCTACGCAACCGCCCTCAAGAAGAAGGAGAAGGCCAGCGAGCAAGCTGCCAAGGACGAGGCGCAGGCCGCCAACGACGAGAAGAGGCTCGAAGAGAGCAAAATGGTCGTCCTCGAGCAGCCCTCCACCTCGGCCAAGAAGATCAAGATCAGCCAAGGCGCCAACTTCCGCGACCAGCGCGTCAAGATCTCCGGCTGGGTCCACCGATTGCGCTCCCAGAAGGATTTGACCTTCATCGTCCTTCGTGACGGCACCGGCTACCTCCAGGTCGTGCTCTCTGGCAAGCTTACCACCACCTACGACGCCCTCACCCTCACCACCGAGTCCACCGTCGAGATCCAGGGTCAGCTCAAGGCTGTCCCCGAAGGCAAGACCGCTCCCGGTGGTCACGAGCTCGTCGCCGACTACTGGAAGTGCCTCGGCAAGGCTCCCGGTGGAGACGAGGCCTACACCAACGTCGTCGCAGAGACCGCAGACCCCAACAGCTTGGCCGACCGTCGTCACCTCGTCATCCGTGGCGAGACCGCTTCCGCCGTCCTCAAGGTTCGCTCCGAAGTGCTCAAGGCCTTCCGCGCTGAATACGACCACATCGGCATGACCGAAGTCACTCCCCCTTGCATGGTCCAGACCCAGGTCGAAGGTGGTTCTACCCTGTTCAGCTTCGACTACTACGGCCAGCCCGCCTACCTCACCCAAAGTTCGCAGCTCTACCTCGAGACCTGCCTTCCCTCGCTCGGCGACGTCTTCTGCGTCCAAGAGTCGTTCCGCGCCGAAAAGTCGCACACCCGTAGACACTTGTCCGAATACACCCACCTCGAAGGCGAGCTCGCCTTTATCTCATTCGACGATCTTCTCGAGCACCTCGAACAGCTCATCTGCGGCACCCTCTCGCGCGTGCTCGAAGATCCAAAGACAAAGGCCCTGCTCGATCAGCTCAACCCCAACTTCAAGATGCCCTCGCGACCTTTCCGTCGCATGGACTACAAGGAGGCCATCCAGTGGCTCAACGACCACGACATCCCCAACGAAGACGGTCAGCCGCACAAGATTGGCGACGACATCGCTGAGGCGGCGGAACGAAAGATGACCGACGAGCTCAATGTGCCCATCTTCCTCTGCCGTTTCCCGCGCGAGATCAAGTCGTTCTACATGAAGCGTACCGAGGGTGACGAGGAGTTCACCGATTCCGTGGATGTGCTCATGCCCGGTGTGGGAGAGATCGTCGGTGGCAGTATGAGGATGGCCGACCAGCACGAGCTGTTGGAGGCGTACAAGAACGAGGGCATCGACGCTGCGCCTTACTTCTGGTACACCGACCAGCGCAAGTACGGAACCTGTGAGCACGGCGGTTACGGCTTGGGTGTCGAGCGTTTCTTGGCGTGGCTCACCAACAGGTGGACCGTTCGTGAGGCTTCGTTGTACCCTAGATGGACTGGTCGTTGCACTCCTTAGAAGGTTGGGGCTACCTTTGAAACTTAGCAATTCAAGGCAATCGGTTTGGCTTACCATCACGTTGCGACGAGCGGGTTTGTGCAAGAAAGAACTATGCGGAACGTTTTGTATTGTACTTTTTCACTGAGAAAGCAGGGTGCCAAGATGACATGAGTTACAGCGAGTGATACGATGCTCATGAAAGAAAAGCCCATTGCGATTGATGTAATTCGGCGATGGACCGTCGTCTCCTTGATCAGGCCGACTTCACCGCCTTCTGACTCTTCTTGATCGCTCTCTTTCGCGTCGCGACCTGTTGACCATACGTGTAGCTCAACAACCAACCCCTCGGCAACAGGAACGTGGTAGCCCAATCCACCACGGCATGTCCTGGCCAAGGAGTCGAAGTGTACGGTCTACCCAGTGCACCACCCTGGCTACCCAACGTCTTCAACACCTGCTTTACATACTGTTTCGGCGTAGGGATCATGGCGCTGCTTCTCCTGATCTTGCTCAGGTTGGAAACGACAAAGTAGGTGTTCAAGAGTCTGACATCCACCTTGCTCCTCTTGAGCTCCTCGCCCAGAGCTTGGGACCAACCGCTGAGGAAAGCTTTGCTGCCAGCGTACGTTGCCAACATGGGGGTGGTCACTTGACCGGCGAAACTTCCTAGGTTCAACACCAACCCCTTTTTGCGTTCGACCATTCCGGGAATGATCATTCGCGAAACCCGAAGCACGGAAACAACGTTGATCTCGATGATGTCTTCCATCTCTTCTTCGGTTGTCTCTGCGAAGGTCACGGGCATGTTGTGCGATTTTCCGACGTTGTTGACCAGGACACCGATGTTGAGATCCTTGACGGTGTGTTGGAGGGATTCGTACTGACGTTCGTCTCCGAGGGCAAAGTCGATGGCTTGCGTCTTGGTTCGAACGCCGGGAGTGGCAGCTTCGATCTCGGCTGCGATCGAACCGAGCTTTTCAGGACTACGAGAGACGAGAAGGATGTTGAAGCCTTTGCGAGAGAGTTGCAGCGCAAACTCGCGGCCGATGCCGTCGGTGGCACCGGTGACTACCGCCCAGGAGGCGCGAGCGAGGTCCTTCTTGTTTGCTCCATATTTCGAGACGGAGGTACCGGGGAGAACGTAGACATCGGCAAAGAGGTGGACGAGTCGCAGCACAAAGGTGCCGACAGACAGAAGACCGATGAGCGCCAGCACTGCAAGCGATGCGGAGAGCGGTGTCAATCCATGGTTGATTCGCAGACCAACATGGCGCAAGAGACCGTCGACGTGCTGTTCGATCGTCATATTGAGGTCAGATTCCAACGATGAGTACCGAACACGTTGCTGTGTTTCGTGGCCGCGGTGGATGATGATGATGGATGCGGAAGAAGATTGTTGCTCAGACGAGATGACGGAACACGGTCAAAGCGCAACGCGTCTTTTGAGTTTTACTTTTGGAATGTTCGATCGCTCGCAAAATGTTGAGTCGGCGCGTATCGCGTATCGCTCCGCTGTCTACTTGCCGGAAGTTGCCGGACTTTTCTCAACGATTATCTCGTGTGGCTTTCTTCTGAAAGAGTCCACCGACGGCAAGGAATGAAGTCATTGACCATCGTAGGTGGCATAGCGAATGAGCGTCTTGTCAATGATTCTGTCATGATCGGGGCCGAAGCTTCAGGACAAGGTACAGACTGACCCCCGATATGTAAGAGGTGCAGATCTGAAGATCGCTCCGGCACATAGAACCGCCTGCCGTGAAAGAGCAATGACAATCGCACCATGTCGCTCAAAGGTCTCGGCCGTGATTCAGCATTTGATCTTGTGCCATGAGTCCATAGTTGACATGCGTCGGACAGCGGCTCACTTCAACCGCATAGGACAAAGCGTCGAACGTATGGATCGGAACTCAAAATGGTGCGACCCTCGATCCGACAAAAGGACGGTTCTGAATGCAGTGGAATGCTTTGCGCATCAACACAAAACATCAACCCTTTCCTGGGTACTTTCGTCATTGTCGACCACTCTGTATCTCGTTGTCAAGCACCTTGGATACCGAGACCACTTCGGGACGCTTGGACCTCCTCCATCAGGTCAAGTTGGTCCGAAGACAGCGAACGCTTGGACCTCTCCACCCGGTCAAGTTGATCCGATGACAATGACCTGTAGGTCAAAGCAACAGCCACGGAGCTTTCGCGTCGAATACTGTTATGCGAGTGCACCCTATGCGCAGCTGTTCTTGCTTCTGAAATGTCTTCTATTCGGAGCGGAGACCCGTCAGAAGGGCTGTGCTTCTATCCAGCCTGTGCATGGTGAGTCTCGCACACGCCAGCGGACCGTCAACCACATGTTGCCCACCTGTACCAACACACTGGCCCTCGATCGGTTCTCCTTCTCCGCAGTCCTGAGCAGAGGCACCGCTTTCGGCTCGGGTGGCGCGCTCGAGCCTGTCCGATCCGAACCCAGCCACCGTCTACACGCGTCGTCATTCCTTTGACACCCGCAACAAAGAATTAGCGCACCTCCCACGCTTCCGCTCGGACCTCCTCCAGGGAAGAGCACACAGAGACCGAGCCTTGACATCGATCACGAAATCTGCGGTTCACAAAGCCCTGAGGACCCAGATGTGCCTGGCTCGACCTTGTGACATCGCGCTCGGGGTGACACGACGAGGTCCGAGCGGCTTCCGCTGTCATTGTTCAAGCTGGAAGAATGCTTTCGGCTTGTCTGCTGCTTTTCGGGGCACGCTCGTGATCACATGCGCCGGTGACCTTGGTTCGTTGGTTCCTTGTCGACAACATCATCACGGACCCTTGACCCAAGTCTGGTTCACGTCGGGTGGCTGTGATGCTTCTGTTGAATTCACGCTCGCTTTTGGAACCTGTCGAGCAGCGGCTCCGGTGACTTGAACCCTGTTGATGAGCGACTGAGTTGCTGGTAGGACCCTTGTTCGCTGACGGCGGCTTGTATCATTACGATGTTCTGTAGATGGCCTTGGACCCGATGTCGTTTGAGATTTTCAAGGCTTGTGGAGAAATGTGAGCATCCAAATTTTTCCGTGCGACATCACGGGCGTTCTGAGCAGTGCCGTAAATCATAAGAAAGGTCTCGAACGTCTCGAACGCCGATCCATACATGGTTGGAGACGCTGCAGCCCGCATACTTGACCGCGATGCAGCGGAAGCAATCGCAAGTTCTGCTTGATGATTGGAGCATACCGCTGCTGATGCAGTACAGTCGACCCGTCCCGGTGCTATCGGAAGAATCGCCAGCACCGTTTCCTTCAATGGCATTTGTTCAAGGAAAATTCCGGAGCCAACATGCGTGCGGAAGGGGATCCGGAAGCGCTCGCCAAGTCATCTGTGTGCCTTTAGCGGTCCTCCGCCTTTGCCTTCGCATGCTAACAGCTCGCGTGACTCTTCCAGACACCTACAGGATGGCAGACGAGACCGTCATGGCGTCCGTAGTGGCGAAGACGTGTGTGGTCCGATTTGAGATTCCAGGTCACACCCGAAAGACACACCCCCCGCACACTGCATAGCGTCTGATCGTTCGACAGTCCCTTTCAGATCCTTCGCAACTGCTGGAGTCGTGACACACGTCGAGCCCGAGACGATCAACGTTGATAACATCGTGGCAAAACACCAGGATCGAACCATTTGCAAAACGTGCAAGCGGCTCGCGGTGCAGCAGAGAGAAAGGGCAGGGATCGGATTTGCAACAAACAAGACGCAAATCGGAGATTCAAAGCCAAGAAGTGCTTCCAGGCCTGGCCCTTATTTCCTCGAGTTTTCGATAACGCGCCAAACTCCGCTGCCACGCCCACGTCCACGCCCACGCGCAAACGAGGATGAGTTCGTCCGCAAGGCTCTGCGGAGCCCGAAAATCCTTCACAGAAAGCTCTGCCACTGCCTCGGATGGGAAAGGCTGGACAAACGGACTCTGTTTTCTGTTTCACCTCACCATGTCCGCTCGCTTGTGACGCAGCAGTACTATACCCTTCGTGCTTGACATCTGGCAGAGAGACACCGGCAAGTCAATATGCAGCCCCGATATGCAAAGAGAGCGGTTTTAGCCTTGCCCTGATTCAGCGTGCACATGCTTGTTTGGATGTCAGGTGTGGTCGAATCCAAGGCAAGGCCTCTGTACGTTCATCCCGTTGAGCGATCTTCTCGGGCAGTCGGTGACATGCTCCGAACCCGACATGTGCTCATTGTTTGCCGACTCTCCAGGTGTGATGATAGAAAGAGATCCACACGATGCCATGCCATGCTATGCTATGCAATGCAATTCGCCAAGGATCAAGACTTTTGTCGCCCGTAGAGTAGAAATTCGGCTGCATAAAGGACGTGCAGAGGGGGGAACAAACAAAGGGGTCATCAACAAACAATATGTGATCGTCGGTCTGTGACAATATCACGTCGTTTGATCAGACACCGACAGCGAGACGCGTCTATCGAGAACTGCGCGTGATTCGACCCTAACCCACATCCTGCCTCTGCTCTCCTATCTCGCCACAGTGAAAAGTCGGTGGTCTTTCGCTGACGGGAACGGACGCCGGTCGATTGATCGCGTGTTCGGACTCGCTCGTGCCGCACCCGATACATCGGCAAACAGAAGTACATCGGCACAACGTTTTGTGTCTCAGAATTTCGCTGCCTTGATTTTGCCTCTGGATTCTTCTGAGGCCCCAAAACATGTCGAGACAAAAATGGGGGTTCGGCCAAAATATTCAAACGCCGCCAGCTCGCGATCGGCGCCTCGACGATCCCGTGTGATCTTTTGATGGCCACGTTCGACCATCGCTTCTCAACCAAATCGATCCCCCATACACACGGAGAGACCTGGATGGTTGCATCTCGACAAGCTGAGGATCAACATTTCCTCATTATCGCTGAAGGCAGATGGCAACCCCAATCGCGATTGCACGCGGCAAAGCCCGCACGCCGAAATTACCCAAGCGGCCGAGAGAATTGAAACGGAGTCCTCTATGAATGTAAGATCGCACAAACTACCTTGTCATGCTCATCGCAGAAAGAATGGCAATCTCCCAAACAGGAAGGCCATGCAGTAGCTCGGCTAAGAAAAGAAACGATCTCGCGTGTGACGAGACGAGGTCGGCTAGTGAGAGCGAGAAGATGTACATACGCTTTCCTCCTCCGGGGACGATGTGAACCTCTACATCGGACAAGAAGGACCCAAAATAGGCCCTTGCGTCGGCTGCCGCCGCATGACGAGGCTACTCTAGTGCTGGCCAATGCAAGCATCCACACCCCACGAAGAGCTCGGAGAGTTGGGAGTCTCAGATCGCAATCCTTGCAGGACGACCAGGATTGGTCCGACCACAGCTCCGACACACCCCTTACACTGGAAAGCCGAACGAAGCATGTCAACGCCGTACGTCGGCGTTTGAGCTCCGCCATTGGCAGCAGCACTGTTGTCCACGCCCTTGTGCAGGTTGCCTGTTGCTCTCTAAAACGAGAGATGGGCTCCGTGTCCCTCGTCCCCTCACATTGGGTCCCCACATGGAGACACATCTTTCCCTTCTTCCTCTGCCAAGTGGAACCGGAGGGGTAACGAGCCGGTTGCAATTCACTCGAGTCTGAAACGTTGGTGGCTCTCGAGCGACAGGCAGAACAACGCGTGTTGCATGCATCGGCAACTCCTCTGCCACAACGACTCGTATCGTCAACATCGTCTCTGTCGAAGCATCTAGTGTCGGCTGAACCGTGGCTCGTGTGCATCACAAAGCTGGCGTGCACCGCCCAAGCGTGGACCTCATGCATGACCAAACGGTGTGTCAATAGGGACGTTCGGTTTTTTTGCTCGACGAACGAATCTTTCTAGTCCGACTCGTGCTTACTTGGCTTCCGTCGACGTGTGTTTGGTTTCATCCGTCGGTGAGACCTGTTCGACCGAATCTCGCTCCCGCAGGCCTGGTTCACGCTTGGCTGTCTCTAACCCCTGACACAACGGCGGAAACTTCGAGGTTTAAAATCAATCAAATTCAAATTCACTCAGCCGACTTCAATTCAAAACGAATTTTGGGAGCTGCACTTGACGCCCATAGCGCCCTTACCCGCGGAATTCGACTCCGATTGTCAGACGCCTGCGATTTAGAGTCTGCAGGAATGGTAGTCGTCGTCCTGCAAGGGAGGAGGGACAATAACAGTCAATTGGGATTCACCGTCCAGTCTTGGAACCCTGCCGTCCGGTGCAACGGGCCCCTTTTTTCCACAGAAAACCTGCCGTTGCAGCAGGCAACTTCCCCATTCTCTCTCTTCTCAATTTCGTCACGAATGTTGACCTCTGTGATTCTGCACCCCGAAGAAATTTGAGACTCGGTTCGAGCTAAGCTTTGTCGAAATTTTCAGCCTTCCCTGATCCCCTCTGGGCGATATTTGCTCGGGAACTGGTACAGATCTTTCTTTCTGTCGCCTTTGTCAGCAGCAAAGTTTGATCTTGCTTCGGTAGCTATCGCCACACTTTTTCTAGCCTTGTGGCGTCCTTTGCCCCTTGCACGAAAGGGTTACACAGGCTGTCTGAGCGGTCGGGCCCTTGTTGACCTGTTTGCGTGAATGCCTGCGTGCGGGTGGTGCGACGGAACAAGAGAAGGCGAAAGAGAGAGTGGGAGTGTGTGTGTATGTGACTCTGCTCGGGCCATTGCCTCTCTTGGCCCTCGTCTCGCCTCGCCTCGCTTCGAACACTTTCGAGTCGAAGCGAGGACCTGGATGTGGCCCTCGTCCCCGTCGGGCCAAGCCCGACCGGTGTCGTTTGTCTCTCTGCCCTTTGACCTCCTGATGACTGCGACCGAGGCCTGTGCTGTAGGAAGTCTCTCGCCTTGGTCGCTCTTCCGACACCCAAGAAATCGCCGCCACCCGCAAACTTGCCGTTCGTTCTCTTTCCTTGCGAGATTCCAACATGGGTGGAGTGTATGCGTGCAGTGCGTGCGTGTGGTGCGTGTCTCGCACGCTGCACCCCGTGGCCCGTTGCCGGTAGCGATTCCTTCGCTCCCCTTTTCTGCAGTGCCGTTCCGCCACCTGCCTTCTTTAGATGAGGCCTAGCCTGGCTTGGTGTCCGAAAACCTTAACGCTTGGCTTGCACACGTCGTCTGCCTGCCAACAGCCCCTGGTGCATCGATACCGTTGCTCTGCCTCTGGCTAACGAATTCTGAACCGTACAAGCCGAACCTCGTTCTACTTTGCCCGTCCTGCCGCCGCAACCTAAGCGCGTCCTCTGCCTGGCCTGCCGTGAGCCGTGGTCCGAGTCGTCGCTCGAGCTTGGTTGGCATATATCCTTCCACCCTTTCCTCTTCGATCCCATCATCGTCCTCTACCTTCTTCCTTGCCATCCCACTCCCCCGTCGACACCATCTTCTCGTCCCTCCAGGCGCCGATCACTATCGTCACGCATCCATTCGCGCTACGATTGCCACCCGCCAACTTCATAGACCGGCGAGCGTGTAGTTCCCTCTCTTCAACATCCTCGACAATAGCAGCATAAACTTAGATTATCCACGTTAGGTTCAGCCTCGAAACGTGCTTCCTACTCGTCACGGTTCATCAAGAAGCGCCCCTTGACACTTCCGTCCGCCTTCATCTCCCATCCCCGACGAGCGATCCATCAGGACCAGTCACCCCCACCTCCGACTAGACCTCACATACGTTGCAACCGCCATTCCACCACTTTTTTCTCTGCTCCCTTCCTCTCGCAACCTCCTTCTTCAGCAAGAAATCGTCTATCTTCTTAACGACACCTGTCGGACTCGACTTTGCAGCGCATCGTCAATTCGCATCACCAACGTAAATGTGCACGTCGGTCCAGATCATTCCATCGCAACTTTGATCATCGTCTAGCCGACCCCTCCTCGAGTCGACCTTCGTCAACATGGCTGCCACCGTTGCTTCCGCATACAATGCTGCCGCTCACGGCTACCAGTCCAAGATGACCACCGAGTCGAAGCACTCTGCCTCATCGAGCAAGTCCTCTTCACGATCCGCATCACGATCGGAGCAGCAGGATCGATTCTACGGCTACCGAGGTGAGTTGCTGTTCAGGCTTGGCGCGCCCTTTCTCTCCATTCTCTCCGCTGACACCGCCTCCCCCATCTTCTCGCCCTCGTCTCTTCGTCGCCGCAGAACCCTCTGAGCTCTGCGAAAGGTTCATCCTGTACCTCTTTGCTTGTCCTCTCGACTCCACCTCGGCATCAGCATCGCTCCCCGCCACTTCCAATGGCAACCCTGCTCCTCGTCTCTCAGAGTTCATCGCTTACGCCTTGTACAGGACTCGACTCCCCGAGGCCGTCACCTTCCAGGCGCTGTACTTGCTCTTGCGTCTCAAGATTCGCTTCCCCGCAGCACGCGGCTCGTCCGGTCACCGCCTCTTTATCTCTGCCCTCATGATTGCCAGCAAGAGCAGTTGCGACGACACCTACTCCAACAAGAGCTGGGCCATCGTCGGTCAAGGCCTCTTCAGCCTCCGCGAGATCAACCAGATGGAGCGCGAGCTGTTTGGCTACCTCGGCTACAAGGTCAATGTCTCACCCGATGACCTTGAGATGTTCACATATGAGCTCGAGCAGGACGTCGATGGAGGTCGCATCGACCTCGTCGTTCGCAAGATTCTCGAGCTCATGTCTCGTCGCACCAGCGTCGACGTGGATTCGCACGACGCGCCTCGCGAACGATGCGAGAGCGTCTCGAGCATCAAGTCGTCGGCACCTCCTACACCTGCGCTCGAGTCGTCCGGCTTCTCGTCGCCATCGATCGACTCGCACGCCGGCCCTCACCGCGTCCCGTCGGGCCGACACTCGAGGCAGTCGAGCGTCTCGCACTCGTTCAGCACCCGCGCCAGCATCTCATCTGCCTCGACCGGTCACATCCCTGCCAGCACTTCGATGCCATCCTCTGCTCCCATGGTCAAGAGCACCAGCCACCGTCAGGAGAGGAGCGCCACCGCACCGAGCTTCATCCACCCTTTCATCAACTCTGCGCGCGAGAGGTGTCGCCCCTACTCGACGCCTGCTCACAGTCTGCCGCTCTCGTCGTCGTCGTCGTCTTCGGCAGCGGCAGCATACTACTCGAACTCTCCTGCCGCATCCATCTCTTCGTCGTCGGTGTGCTCGTCGTACGCTCATTCGAGCGCCATGTCTGCGACACCTTCGCCGTACGCTTCTCGCTCCATCATGAGCGGTCGAACGACTCCGGATACTCCGCCCTCGGACCTCGACATGACGCATTTCGAGGAGTCTCGCTACTATGCTGTTGATCCCAAGATCGATCTCAGCCCCACTTCCACGGTTGCGTACAAGCTTCCTCAACATCAGCAGCAGGCTAGCTTCAACGGCGCCGCTGCCGATCCCTATCTTCACCCTTACAGCTGGAGATCGTAACAAAAGTCCCTTTTTTGCATTCAGCATCGTATTCGCATCACGCAGCTTCCCTCCCCTCAAAAGCAATCCCCTGATATCTGGTTCGGCCTCGACAACGAGATGCTCCGGTCCAGATGAACAAAAGACACTCTTTAGAACTTCCGCTTAGCATGACGTCGTTCCCCCTTCACTGCATTTCACACGCTTCACATGGGCTGTGTGAAGACTTTGTCTTCCTTTTAGATACCCGCTTTTCCTCTCTTGGCACGTTGACACAAGATGCAATTCTAGGTTTCCTATCGCATTCGTATCGAATAACAATTTGGACATAAAGATTGACCGACTTTTCGACAGTGACGTATGGATGAGAGGATGCGGGAAGCGGCGGTGAGACTTATAGAGGTGGGAGCGGGAAGGACGGGACCGGTTGAGTTGGGGCGAATCAGCTTAAGGGCCCGGTTTCACTTTCTTTTTCTTTTTCGCGCTGTGGAACGCGGCTGAGACTGAAATGAATTTTTGGGTGATTCTTCTGGGATCCGAATAGACCTCCGCGCTGCAGAGGAAAAGAGTTGACCGTGTCTACGAAGGAAAGGAGGGAGGTGTGTGGCGCGATGACCGTCGTGTGTGCTGCCGGAGGGAGGGGTTGCGGTGATACACCGTCCGAAGTGCAGCACACCTTGTATCTCGGCTCCCTAGGTGCCGATATTTAAGCTCAGCCCCCAGAATTAGTTTCGCAGTCGTGTGCCGAAAATTGAGCGCAATCTTAGCCACTAGAGGGATCGGCCTAGAAGCGTTTTTGGAGGAAGTTAGTGCTTCTTGGCAGAAAGTACGAGGAAGACATCTTTGAGCGCTGAAAGCAAGAGACGCTATGCAAAGACCACCAAAAAACCTGGTATTGCTACACAAACGAAGAAAAGGGAAAGACAACATGGAACATTTTTCTGTGGACGGTTTTCATGCCCCTCGGATTCACGTTGCAAGGGGGGAGGGAAAAGCGGAAAGGCTTGTTGGAAGGATCCCTTGCTTTAGATCCAACGACGCCACGACAACGGATCTTCGGAGCTGTGACATAGATGCAGGTGCGCTTCCAAGGGGGAGCGTTGCACAGACTGCAAGCTCGGTGAGCAGCGCCGACGGGTGGTCGCGAGGCAACCAAGGGCCTTGACAACGCGGGGTCGAAAGAGAATTCGTGGCTTGACAACGCTAAACCTTCTTTTTTTAGGGCTGCAACGTGCAGTTAGAGCTTTTCAAAGCCCGCCCCGCCGCATACCAAGATTTCGCCTATACGCCACCAGATCTGTGTAGCGCCGCAACATTGTGTAAAAAAGGAATCTGATCGGGGGATTGGATCGAGATCGGAAACCACGAGGCGGGTTTTGCTTCCCATTCGGCACTGTTGGACACACAAAGGGAAGCAGTTCATGAAACACCACCCTCTGGCTCCCTTTGTCTTCCGTGTGCGCGAGTCCCCTTTGTACGCTCACATCTCCGATGCCCTTTGTGCTTTCGCTTCACACGCTCTTCCGTTAACAAAGCTCTTATCACAAAGGAAGCATGCAGGACAATCGGAATGACAGAAGACAATTTCGGACATGCCTTGTCCCGGCGTTTCTTGCAAAGGCGAACAGTGGCAAGCATGTGCAGTATGCTTCTGCGCTTGCATCTTGGGTGTGGATGCGATACCATCGTCGATCGAGCTCACCATTGCACATATTGCTACTGACCCTGATCGTCGAGAGCATTTCCTTCGTTCCGCTTCAAATCGTCTGTTCTGGCATCATCTCTCCACCACCCCTTCTGCGAACAGCGTCAACACCACCATCATAGCTGGGCGACAAATTCAATCGGAGCATCACCATGTCTTCGGGCAAGCTGAATCCAGCTATGAGCAGCAAGACATGTCCATCCGCAGCCAAGCCACTTACCAAGCCCTCACTTCGACTCCTCTTCGCATTCCTCACACTTCACGATGTCCTTCTGCTGCTGCTACCCGCAGTACTTTGCTCCATCGTGGTCGGAATGGTCCCCACGATCATGTCGAAAGTCATCGGCAAAGCGTTCGACGCATTTGCCTCCTACAATCCGACTTCTCTGCCTTCCACATCCATCCCCTCCTCAGCGAATCGTCACTTCCTCTCTCGCATCCTGAACACCGTTTACGCGCTCCTCGCCCTCTCAGCCATCATCTTCATCATCAGCACACTCTCTGTCTCCATATGGATCTGTCTCGGAGAACGTACCGCTTCGCGCATCCGACGTTCGGTATTCTCCAGCATCATGGGCAAGAAAATGTCGTGGTACGACACCGGCATGTCACTTTCTTCTTCCGCGGGTGACGACGAGGTGGAGATCTCACCGGCAGGGTTGATGACAAAGTTCGCCAGGGAGAGCGACGATGTCCGGGTGGCAATTTCGAGGGAGGTGGGGATGATCGTGCAGAGTCTGACGACAGCAGTGGCGAGTCTGGTGCTGGCAATGTGGACCAGTTGGAGTCTGACGCTGGTGATCCTCTCGTCGATTCCGGTGATATTGGTGCTGACGGTGGTGACCGAGGTAGCTGCTGCTCCGTGGATGCAGAAGGAGAGGATGAGTACGAGTCAAGCGACGTCGATGGTGGAGAGGGTAGTGGAGGCGATCAACACGGTGAAGGCGTTCAACGCTCAGAAGAAGGAGGCGAGTAGGTTCGAGGGGGAGTTGAGGAACGGGTGCAAATCGTACAGGAGACTGTTGGTTTGGTGGGCGGCGAGGTACGGTGTCACGGGAGGCTTGGTCTTTGCGACGTTTGTGCAGGGCTTTTGGTTCGGGAGCCATTTGGTGGCCAAGGGGAGATTGACACCGGGACAGGTGATGACGGTGTTCATGGCGAGCTTGCTGGTCAGCTCGACGTTGAATGAGATCGTTCAGGCGTTGACGTATTTGGATAAGGGCAAGGTCGGAGCCGCCAACTTGATCAATCTGATCAGTTCGTCGGATGTCACACCACCTTCGGCGGACAGGAGTTCGCACAGAGCCGAATCGGTACGGTCGTCAGCTTACACGGAAGGCAAGACCACTGCGACGAGCGCGGTTTTTCCCAACTCACCCACCAGTCCGAACTCGGCTTCCCACCTCGACGTGCTCGAGTACGATCCTCGACGGGCCAAAGCCGTACCCATGTCGATCGAAGATATCCCCGCCACCCCATCGCCCGGCGTCTTCAGTCCGGACAGGTTCACCTACCGAACAGCGCCCCTCATCGCCTCCCCGACTCGCTTCGCCAAACGTTCCGTGCAAGGAATGCGTCGTATCGCCCCACCCACATGTCAAGGCGAAATCCACTTCCGCTCCGTCAGCTTCAGCTACCCCTCCCGACCCTCGACCCTTGTCCTCGATCGAGTCGACCTCTACTTTGCTCCCTCCGAGACCACCTACGTTGTGGGCGGCAGCGGTAGCGGTAAAAGCACCATCGCCCAACTCCTCCTGCGACTCTACGAACCGACCTCGGGTCACATCCAGATCGACGATCAAACCATCGAATTTCTCGACCCGCACTGGTGTCGCCAACACATCGCTTCCGTCAGCCAGGATCCGATGATTTTCGACATGAACGTTCACGACAACGTCGCTCTCGGTCTCGCCAACACTTGCGACACTCCCACCTCCCCGGATACCGGCGTACCTCTCGTCGCACGATCCGACATCGAATCAGCGTGTCGCCTTGCACTTCTCCATGAGTTTGTGCGCGATCTTCCCGAAGGTTACGAGACCGCGTTGGGCTCGAAAGCGACGGCATTGTCGGGAGGTCAGAAGCAGAGGTTGGCGATCGCAAGGGCGAAGTTGAGGGATCCGTCGATCTTGATCTTGGACGAAGCGACGAGCGCTTTGGACCCGACGACGAGACATTTGGTGCATGAGGCGATCAAGGCGTGGAGAAGGGGAAAGACTACGATTCTCATTACGCACGATTTGTCGCAGATCGAAGGCGAGGACTTTTTGTATTTGTTGGATGGTGGGAGGGTGGTGCAGCAGGGGTATAGGTGCGATTTGGAGGGGAGGGAGGGGCTGTTTAGGTCGATGTCGTTGCAGCAGAAGCGAGGCGCGGGCGAAGGAGAACCACGAGAAGTTGTGGAGGAAGTCGAGGAGATGGAGCAGGGTGGTAGGATCGAGCAGTCGACCGATGAGACGTATCCTTGTCGACATAGAATCAAGTATCAATCGATGCTCGGATGGGGGGAACGCGATCGAAGCATCTTATCGGAGCACCTATCCCTGATCATCTCGCAGAAGCTCGATGGCGCTCCTTCTCACCTCAAGCCGCTAAGACTGGCGGAAAGGCAAGCGATGAACAGCTACTTTGAGGAAGCCGAAGCGTTGAGAGCTACCGGTTCGAGCGCTAGCGATCGACGTGCACGCAATGCCACTGTCCAACGCAGAAAGTGGGACGCTGCTTCGCTCGACAACGTTTCGACCACTGCGACACACTTCAAGCCTTCCTCGCACGCTTTCGAGGACTCCGACGGAGCTCCGAGCAAGCCGCCCACAGTGCGACAAATATGGTCCATCCTCTGGCGTACCATTCCCAGCCGAGCACTTTTCCTCGTCGCCATCTGCCTCTGCGTCATTTCCGGTACTCTCACCCCTATCTTTTCCTACCTTCTCGCCCAGCTCTTGTCCACCATGGGTCAACCTCACTCCGAAGCTATCGTCCTCAAATGGAGCCTGCTCGTGCTTCTGACCGCCCTTCTCGAAGGAATCTTTTCCTTCACGCGCTACCTCTTCATGGAACTGCTTGCCGACGAATGGCTCTTTCGACTCCGGTCCCGCTCCTACGCCTCCATCCTCTCACAAGACCGATGGTTCTTCGACTCTCGCACCAACTCCGCCGCCCGCCTCTGCCAGAGCCTCATCAAGGACGCCGAAGACGCCCGAAACCTCGTCGGTCAGATCATCGGTCAACTCGCCCTGATCACCTCCATGATCACGCTCGCCCTCATCTGGTCCCTCGTCCTAGGCTGGAAGCTCACCCTCGCAGGGATCGCCTTCGCTCCCGTTTTCATCCTCGTCACCCTCCTCCAGTCCCGCATCATCGCTCACTACGAAGCTCGAAACAAGCTGAAGCGCGAGCTTGTGTCGGAAAAGTTCCACGCCATGATCCTGCACTCGAGAGCGATCCGTTCGATGGGTCTCGAATCCGTATTCGACGCAATGTATCAGGCTGCGGTGGATGAGGCGCAGAGGTGTGGGATGAGGAGTTCGGTGTTTTCCGGGTTTGGACATGGAATGAGCGACGCACTGACGTATGTGGCGGAAGCGTTGATCTTCTACGTCGGTGCGAGGCTGATGATCGAAGGAGAGTATGGGTTTCAGAAGATGATGGAGGTTTTCAATCTGATCATCTTTGCGGTGACTTTTGCCGCTCAGATGTTGACGTTTCTACCTGGGTTCAGCAAGTGCGTCAAAGCGCTGGTTGACTTGGATCGTCTGTTGAAGCTAGAGGAATCGGCGAGGAGGGAAGAGGAGGGTGAATTGAAGGGGAATATCCGGGGTGCGATCGAGTTCAAAGACGTTGCTTTCGCGTACGACTCTCGAGCGGACGTCAAAGTTCTGGACAAGGTGTCGTTCACGATCAACCCGGGAGAATGCGTCGCCATCGTCGGTGGATCCGGATGCGGCAAAAGCACCATAGCTGCCCTCCTCCAACGCCTGTACGAACCATCTTCCGGAACCATCTGCATCGACACCCATCCCATCTCTTCCCTCTCCACACCTCACCTCCGCGAACACCTCAGCATCGTCTCTCAAACTCCCACGCTCTTCTCCCTATCCATCGCCGAAAACATCGCCTACGGTTCGAACTCCAAGATCTATGACGAGGCACCCAACTCCTCCCCGCTCAACGACGCAGAACTACAACTCGTCGAATCCGCCGCTCGCTCCGCCAACGCCCACTCATTCATCACCTCGCTCCCCTCGGGCTACTCGACCAACGTCGGCGGCGGATCGAGCTGCAAATTCTCAGGAGGTCAGGCGCAGCGCATCGCCATCGCTCGTGCACTCATGCGCATCCGTGCACCGATCCTCATCCTCGACGAATGCACGTCCGCTCTCGACGTACAGAACCAACACTTGATCGTCGAGACCTTGATGGGCAAGAACGCAGAGGCGAGGAAGAGACGTATGACGACGTTGGTGATCACGCACAATGTGGATATGATGAGGAAGTGCGAGAGGATTCTGGTGCTGAAGCAAGGCAGGGTCGTGGAGGAGGGCAGCTGGGATAGGCTGGTGAGCATGCCGGGTGGATACTTTGCTTCGCTGACCAGGGGCGGAGAGTGGACTGGATAGAGCAGGTAGGGTCTTCGTCTTCCTACTGTCACTTCTTTTCTGATATGCAACGGATGTTTGTCTACCGCCTGTGGTATTGTGCCCATTGCTTTCTGTATTGTTTCGGATCGATCCGGCCGTTCCCATTCACCCCCACTCGTCACACTGCGGTCGATCCGATAAATGATGATGCTAATATTGCAATTGCTTAAATTCGCTAATCCTCCTCCTCCTCCGGATCGCGCGTAGTCTGACTCGACGCGGATCTCGACCGCGGGTCGAAGTTGGCCCCCTCAACACGTCTCTGGATTGTCCTGTTGACCTTGCGTTCGATCTTGTCTGCTTCGTCGAGCTTCTTTGCCCTGACCTTCAAGCCCTCCTCTCCAGCCTTTGACAGCACACCGATGATCAATTCCACGCTGCGGATCGAGTCATCGTTTGCCGGGATCGGGTAGGTAACAGACCTGGGATCTACGTCCGAGTCCGTGATAGCGATGGTCGGGATGTTCGCCTGTGTAGCCTCCCGGATTGCAAACGAGTTCTCCACCGGGTTGAGCACGATCACAAGATCGGGCTGGAGTGTCTGCGAGGCCAATCGGTTCGTGTTTGCGGAACCAGAAGGGTCGAGATCTTCCATCGACTTGAGAATCGCCGAAGCAAGCAGCTTGGGTGCGTTGGTGATCACACCGGGCATCCATCGTTCAGCAGTGACGTGGAATCCATTGTCACCGAGACGCTTGGTCGCCGCAAGCACAGCTGCCTGCTGTCCAGGTCGAGTGCCAACGAACAAGATGACTCCATCGCGCTCCGCCACAGCCTTGACTACCGAAGCGGCCCTCCGCAGAGCAGGCAGCGTCGCACGTTCGAGGTCAAAGATGGCTACGCCGTGACGCTGACCGTAGATGTAAGGCTGGTTGGCTGCTTTGAGAGATGAGAGAGAGTGACCGACTTGTGCGGTAGATGCGACGAGGTGGCTGAGGGTGAGCTTGTGTGCGTCGATGGGGTTGAGTCGGGCTTTGTGCGGTCGAAAGGAAGTGGAGCGGGTCTGGGTGCTGCCGAGGTCGGATAGTTGGTTCATGACGGTGCGCCTGAGGCGACGCTTTTCGAGTGCGTCATCGTGAGTGTCACTTTCGATAGATTGAGAAGAGGCGGTCACTGCTTCTGCAGCGGCAGTGACAGCAGCCGTGGCATCGCCTTCAAGCGGGGAAGGTTGCTGCTGAACGCCGCTGGAGACCCCGCGAGCAAGAACGGTGGAGCGGGGCAGGGCTGCCTTGGGGCCAACAGCACTCCTCATGAAGCTGCCGAGGGTCATCCTCGATGTGGTAGCGATAGGGCTCGCCATCCTTCGGCTTGGAACCGGTCGTGCAAGCTCGAGGTGGAGAAGGTATGGACGATCGAGAAGAGCGTCGAGCGATCAGATCAAGCTGAGCTGTGGTTCGGAGAGTGTAAGCGTGTGAATGTGGCAGAGTGCCAACTTTTTCGTGAGACACTTTCTTCTCAGACCAACGCAATGGCGCCTCTCGGAACCGTCACGCGCATCGGGTAAGTTTTGTCGCACGAAACAAGGACCCTTGTTCTGGCCAGGTCTTGTTGCTAGTCAGTGCCGCAGCCACTCGAGTCCGAATACAAAAATGGATCGGCTGATTGACAAGCAATTTCATTTTCCTGGTCGTATCGAATACAAAGTGTCGAGAGTTGAAATAAGAGGCCAGCAGACGGCGAAATTTTGTGGATTTGCAGCGTACCATTCGCCATTTCTTCTGAAAATTTTCTCGCATGCATGCACACAGCAAGGGCTCTAGAGTCATTTCTTCTGATGCCAAACTCGAGAAGAACTGAACTTGCTCGCTTGCCAGGGCAGGCGATCAGTCAGTCTCTTTTCTCCCACAGCTCAGCGCGACAAGAAGAATTGGGACGAGCGAAGAAAAAAACTTGTCTGTCTGGCCCGTTCGAAGTCAGGTTGTGTGCCACCAAGTCAGTGCGAGACAGGAAGGCAGGCTTGGCCTTGACACAGCAAGCAAATTTGCAGTGCGTTGAGTAGCCATGGACCGATTCTGCTCTGCACAGCTGAGAGCCAGGCGGCGAGCAAGCCAGGTTTTCCTGAGGCTTGGTCGCCATCACCTTTCCTCTCTCTCCATCACCCATTTCTCCCCCTCACCACCCCCCAAAAAAACTTCGTCAATATGTCCAGCGAGGTTCCCGCTACCCCCGTCGACGAGACCGTCTACCAGGGCGCCATCGGTATCGACCTTGGTACCACCTACTCTTGTGTCGGTTGGTGGGTCAACGAGCGTGTCGAGATCATCGCCAACGACCAGGGCAACCGCACCACCCCTTCCTACGTCGCTTTCACCGAGAGCGAGCGTCTCATCGGTGATGCCGCCAAGAACCAGGCCGCCATGAACCCCAGGCAGACCGTGTTCGACGCCAAGCGTCTCATCGGTCGCCGATACGACGACCCTGACGTCAAGAAGGACATGCAGCACTGGCCCTTCACCGTCATTGACAAGGACGGCTCCCCCTTCATCGAGGTCACCTACCTCGGCGAGAAGAAGCAGTTCTCTCCCCAGGAGATCTCCTCCATGGTCCTCACCAAGATGAAGGAGATCGCCGAGGCCAAGATTGGCAAGGAGGTCAAGAAGGCTGTCATCACCGTCCCCGCTTACTTCAACGACTCGCAGCGTCTCGCCACCAAGGATGCTGGTATGTATTTCACTTTGTCACCTCTCGACGACTCCACATCGACATCCGCCGCTGCTGCCCATTTTGATCTGCAAAGGAAGAGGAAAAGGAAGCTGGAAAGGAGTTCCGAATGCACCCCGGGATGGACGGGAACACGATTGCGCAGCGATGATACAAATTTATTCCATGCTAATTCCGAGGCTCTCCAGCGTTGCGGAAGCAAATTTTTTTACTAAGAACGGCTAGCTGAGCGCATTTCGTCATCAGCAAGTTAAAGTCGTCCACCAAAGCGGCACGGGACAGGGACGTCGGACACGATGGCGGGCCTCCAGTAGCGAGGATCTATCCAGCAGCAGCATCACATCAGCACCAGCGGCAGATCCGACGTAGAGACTCGCTAATCTTCAACACCTCCAAGAGCCATTGTCACTGACCCACCTCCTTCCGTTCCGCTTCTGCATCGCGTCCTCCGCACTGAACAGGTTCCATCGCCGGTCTCGATGTTCTCCGTATCATCAACGAGCCCACCGCTGCTGCCATCGCCTACGGTCTCGACTCCAAGTCGTCCACTGAGAAGAACGTCCTTATCTACGATCTTGGTGGAGGAACTTTCGATGTTTCGCTCCTCAACATCACTGGTGGTGTCTTCGCCGTCAAGGCCACCGCTGGTGACACCCACCTTGGTGGTGAGGACTTCGACAACGCCCTCCTTGACCACTTCAAGAAGGAATTCGAGCGCAAGAACAAGCTCGACATCTCCGAAGACCCGCGTGCCATCCGCCGTCTGCGATCGGCCTGTGAGCGTGCCAAGCGCACTCTTTCGTCGGTCACCCAGACCACCGTCGAGGTCGACTCGCTCTTCCAGGGTGTCGACTTCCAGGCCAACATCACCCGTGCCCGTTTCGAGGAGATCAACGCCGCCGCCTTCAAGGGCACCATCGACCCCGTCGCCAAGGTGCTCAAGGACTCCAAGATCCCCGCTGACAAGGTTGACGACATTGTGCTTGTCGGTGGTTCCACCCGTATCCCCAAGATCCAGTCGCTCATCTCCGAGTTCTTCGGTGGCCGTCAGCTCAACAAGTCGATCAACCCCGACGAGGCTGTCGCCT
The DNA here is from genome assembly GCF_000403515.1 of Pseudozyma hubeiensis SY62. Taxonomy (NCBI): domain Eukaryota; kingdom Fungi; phylum Basidiomycota; class Ustilaginomycetes; order Ustilaginales; family Ustilaginaceae; genus Pseudozyma; species Pseudozyma hubeiensis. The sequence continues at coordinate 54,127 of NW_012133819.1, read as the reverse complement.
ACGGTGCCGCCGTCCAGGCCGCCGTTCTCACCAACCAGACCAGCGACAAGACCGCCGACCTGCTCCTTCTCGATGTCGCCCCTCTTTCGCTCGGTGTTGCCATGCAGGGTGACGTGTTCGGTGTCGTTGTTCCCCGTAACACCCCCATCCCATGCAACAAGACGCGAGTCTTCACCACCGTCGAGGACAACCAGACCCAGGTCACCTTCCCCGTTTACGAGGGTGAGCGAACTCAGTGCAAGGACAACCGTCTCCTTGGTGAGTTCGAGCTGACTGGTATCCCCCCTCAGCCCCGTGGCCAGGCCGAGCTCTTGACCACCTTCGAGATCGACGCCAACGGTCTGCTCAAGGTCTCTGCCCAGGAGAAGATCACCGGCCGCAAGGCCAACATCACCATCACCAACTCGGTCGGCCGTTTGAGCTCCAACGAGATTGAGCAGATGATCAAGGATGCCGAGACCTTCTCCAAGGCCGACAAGGACTTCACCGCCAAGCACGACGCCAAGAACGACCTCGAGGCTTACGTTCACTCGGTCGAGGAGACCATCTCGAGTCCCGCCGCCAACCTCAAGCGCCCCGCCAAGATCCAGATCGAGCAGGAGCTCACCAAGGCTCTCGAGATCCTCGAGGTGCAGGACGCTTCGGCCGACGAGTACCGTCGTGCTTCGCTGCGCCTCAAGCGCTCCATGCAGAAGGCTTTCGGTGGTCGTTAAGCAGCAACAGCAGCAGCAGTCTCTGCTTTTGTCTTGATCGGTCGTCGATGCATTGTCACCTCATCTCGCACGCTTCTTGAGTGCGCAGCCCTAAACCCCAAAAAAGGAACTCTCGAGGATCGTCAACGGCTGTTACAGTCGTGGCGATCCGTGCTCACCAGATTCCCTATCCATCCATCCGACTCATGTACGCATATTCCACTTTTTCTGCAATATCTTTTCCCGTTCTATGTCCTTGAGATCAGTGGGTTTGTCTGTATTGAGTAGGTGGGCTGAGTTTGACCGAGCTGTGATCAAACCGCCTAGTCTTGATGCGGCGAGTTGTGTGACTGCACTGTCGGATCAAGCGACTTCGGCTGATCCGACAGCCAGAGCAAGAGTTGCAAAGATAGAAAACGTGGACAGCGCGTGAGACATGACTTTGGCATCGATGCAGTTCCACTCCAATTCCAAACGGACGAGGACAGCACTACGGGATTGCCGAGTCGTTCCCGAGCGAGGGTTCGCAAGCGGATGCGATCACATTGCAAGCGTGCCGCATCAGAATCGACATCGGTTTCAGTGCTGGGACGATCGGCTTTCCCTGGTTTTGTCTCGTTACGGATCAAGATAAAGAGAGTGGAGAAGTGTGGCTTCAAAAATATCTCTTTCGCCCTCGATCCTTCGCAGTAGGCTCGCCGCGGCTTGTCTTGGCTCGTCAGCCGAGATCACATGATCGCGTAGCTTCTCAACGAGACTCATCTGGACTCGTCTATCAGATTGGCAAACAAGCTCGCACCAACGCCCCGCCGTATCGGAATACGGTACGATGGCAAACAGAAGAGATGCGAAACAGGTGGCGTGAAGGAGCAAGCCAAGACAAAGCGGCTGACAATTCTTGGACGCTTCCGTCGAACACGCTTCGAATTGACGCCAAAGCTAAGCCATAGTCGATTTGATCAGGCTGTGGGACCGCTCCCAATCAGATGTGAAGGTGAGCGAACTACGGTCGGAAGGCCAGGCGCCGGAGAGGGTGACGTTCCGCATTGCACTGTGGCCGCCACTAATTGCGTACAAAAGGAAGAAAGAAGCTTCTTACGGTCTTGGCCGACTAGATCGCGCCAAGAGTCGAGACGGACGCTTTGGTCTCCGACAAGCTCGCTCTGTCGATCGGCGGTCTCGTGAATCGCTTCACAACGTCTCGCATCGGCGAAGAGTGACAGATGTGACGGCCATTTCGCGATGCAGCTGTTGATGCGTAAGAGCAGGAAGCAACTCACATTCCGCGTCTGAAAGCCATCTTCCTTCTCGCTCATTTGTCAAAGCAACGCGCACAATTTGACGTGACGAGTTTTTCCTCCCGCGGGCTCAGAGTACGGACGCGTGCTGCATTCCACATTCCAGGCTCCTATAAGCCACTTGCTTGGGTCGAGCCGCTTCGACTCGAAACCTCGGTTGGCCAGTGTCCCGATGTCACGTCAGAACCAGCCTGCGGTACAGACATTTCCTTTCTCGCCCCGGCCGGACGTATTTTGACGCTGCTTGCTTGCTTCATCGATTCTGCCGTTACCACGCCTGTGGAGCGTGTAGCTGCCGTCATTCGGCCGCGACCTTCGCACGCGACTGAATACCCAAAGGAAGATCACTGGTTCGGATGTGAGCCAGACAGCAACTGAAGCTCTTTGTGGGGTGCCGGTCTCGAGAACAGCAAGGAGAGAGGCATTTGGAATGACAACGGGCAATTGCAATGCTGCGCGTCGGCTGTGCTGCAGTAGGTGGTGGAATTGAAAAAGTGGATCTCGACGTGTGGGGTGCACAGCTGTCAAACAAAGATCAAAGGATTTGGACGTAGGAATTTAGTCTGCATTCCGCTGATGTGGTTCCGCTCCGCACCCTCGGCTCTTCCCTAGCGCGTCCCAATCCTTTGGAAAGCTCCGACTTTGAGGACAAACTCCCAGCCGCAAACAAGACCGTACCAGACACGACCACTAAACTGCTCGCCTGGCTGACGGGCTTTTGGTGCGCTTCTGCAATCCGAACCACGCACATTTCCGCTTGTCAGTCCCGTGTCTGTCACTTGCTCCGCCTCACCTTTACAGTGCTCTCTCGTCGCCTCGACTGCAGCTGGCTGTCTGCACCTAACTCGAGCGGTCTTTCGTCGTCCCCGCATCGTTGGATGTCAAATCCCTCATGCCAGTCCTGCATCAACCTTCGGCGCTCTGCTGGACATCGCCATCTCTAGTGCGAGAAATTGCTCCCCGTAGAGCTCGTCAATACCTGCATCTCACCTCCTTCGATGCAAACCTATCCAAACGCAGCCACGTTATGCGTTTCTGCGTGCCAGTCTCGACATTGTTTGAGACAGACGCAATAGGTCAATGTCAGCTGTTCGACATTTCCAAGCCACCTGCATATTCACTGGCTCTTGTGGCCTTCTTCCGCCGTGGTCTATGCAGATCATGCGCCATGATCAGCGCTGTCGATCATGGTTTGATACTTCTGTCCCCTGCACCAAGTTGTATGCGGCAAGAGCTTATTCTGCACGCTTCGGTTGCGTCCCGCCCTATGGCTGCTCACGACTTGCCTCTCTGAAAGCGTTCTCCTTCTTGCGCCTAGCATTCTTCGGTACTTCGCCTCTGTCATGATTACATCGGCGAATTGTGCGTTGCACCGCTCCCCACGACGCATCTCGAGCTCGATCGATGCTGCATGTCCAAACGCCACAATCATGCATACAAGATATGCACAGATGCGGTTCTTTTTGACATGAGCCTTTGGTCCGCTCTCGTCCACAGAGTGTCCAACAGGCCTCAATGTGCCCATTCGATTCGGCTGCTGCTCTAAGGAGTTGCAGACTCAGGTCCCTTTCGCCCATCGACTTATGACGGCCGCGAGTCCAGTGAAGCTGACAATGTTCTGTATTGATGGTTTCCTTTTCGTTCCAATGCAGAGGGCTCGGCAGGAGCAAAGCGGTAGTTACGAGCGGTCTCGCAGCTTGCTGAAGAGACCCCAGATGATCCGACGAGAACACAGCCTTGGCACCTGGTGCAGAGGCCGCTCCGCTCACCGGACATATCTCAATGGACCATTCCTATGGTGCTTAACGAAGATCGCCCGGGCTGCATACTTGTGTCATCCCAACCAAAGACGTCACCAGTCTCGCTTCCCGTCTTTTGCACGCATCCTTCTGTACATTGGACTGCGCCTTCCCGTCGGCCTCATTTCCGCGATGCACCCGCCTGCTCGTTTGGAATCTCCTGCACATCCTTCCCTCTGTGAGCTGCAGCCCTTCCTCTCAATGCGTTGACTCTTCCGTCGTCTCTCTCTCTCTCTCTCTTCGTATCGCTGACGCCGATCTTGGCTGCCTCTAACATGCCAGTGAGAGTCCTCATCCAACGTGGCTTGTCTTAGGCGAGCTGCTTTCTGCACCTCAGATGCGATGCCCGGATGTATTGATCGCCGCTTCTGCCTCGCACAAAGGTCCACGACTTGTCAAAACAACTTTCTCTATTCTCGGTACCTGACGTTGTTTTGACACAGTCATCGTCTATACAGGCTTGCGAGGGGGGGCAGAACAAGGCTACATTGCTCTCGATGTCCATTCCAGTTCCGGACACCTCGCGTATTGATCTCGCCATACCAGGTATATATAAATCTCTCTCACTTCGACGACATCAGCGTTGATCCCTCAAGCTAGTTTCTCCCTACCTCTCGACCCTGTCCCTGCTGCTGCTGCCCCCTCTCCCCTTTGCTGCTCCCCCTTCCCCACCAAACAATCCCTTTACCGCCTTTCGGCTTCTAACTCTCGTCCACACAAACCTGCCCTAATCCAGCCTTTCAATCGGACCAAAGTATCCTTGTCGACAACAATGAAGTACCTTCAGTTCCTTGCTGCTGTGGCAGCTGTCTCTGCCTTCTCTGGCCCCGTCCTTGCCCATGAGGGTGTGGACAACACCAACCAGGTGCTCCCCGTTCAGCTCACTGGCGCTGCCCTCTCGCAGGTCGTTAACGGCCAGCACGCCGAGCGCTCCATCGGTCTCGACAACTCTGCCCAGTTTGTCCCCGCCGAGGGAACCATCGCTGCTCTCTCTGCCGCCCTGAACGGCCAGAAGGCTACCAAGCGATCCATCGGTGTCGACAACTCTGCCCAGTTTGTTCCTGTCGAGGGAACCATCGCTGCTCTCTCTGCCGCCCTGAACGGCCAGAAGGCTACCAAGCGATCCATCGGTGTCGACAACTCGTCGCAGTTCGTTCCTGTGGAGGCCACCATCGCCGCCCTCTCCCAGGTGCTCAACGAGCAGAAGGCGCTGAAGCGTGACAACATTGTCAAGAACAACAACCAGATCATCCCCATCGAGGCTACCCTCGCTGCCCTCTCCTCTGTTGCCAACGGTCAGAAGTCGGCCGCCAAGCGCGCCGTCGGCGTCGACAACTCGGCTCAGTTCGTCCCCGTCGAGGCTACCATCGCTGCGCTCTCGCAGGTTCTTAACGGCCAGAAGGCTACCAAGCGATCCATTGGTGTCGACAACTCGTCGCAGTTTGTCCCTGTCGAGGCCACCATTGCTGCTCTCTCCCAGGTGCTCAACGCTCAGAAGGCTGAGCGTTCCATTGATGTCAAGAACAGCGCTCAATTCGTTCCCATCGAGGCTACCATTGCTGCCCTCTCCGCTGTTGCCAACGGACAACACGCCACCAAGCGCGGTGAAGGCGTTGAGAACTCCAACCAGGTTCTTCCTATCCAGGCCACTGCTGCTCTCCTTTCCGAGGTCGGCAACCTGCAGAAAGTCCACGCTCGCAAGGCTCCCTCGCTCAACGAGGTTGACAACACCAACCAGGTGCTGCCCATCCAGGCCACTGCCGCCCTTCTCTCGGAGGTCGCCAACCTCCAGACCGCCTCCAAGCGCTGGGAGCACGAGCACAAGGTTGAGAACAACAACCAGGTGGTCCCTGTCCAGGGCACTCTCGCTGGTCTCTCTCAGGTGCTGAACGGCCAGACTGTCGAGAAGCGCAAGGCGCCCGAGTTCAAGAACTCGAACCAGGTGCTGCCCATCCAGGCTACCGCTGCTCTTCTTTCGGATGTCGAGAACATCCAGAAGGTCTCGCGTAAGGCTCCTGAGTTCCACAGTGTCGACAACACCAACCAGGTCCTTCCCATCCAGGCCACTGCTGCTCTTCTTTCGGATGTCGAGAACATCCAGAAGGTCTCGCGTAAGGCTCCTGAGTTCCACAGTGTCGACAACACCAACCAGGTCCTTCCCATCCAGGCCACTGCTGCCGCTCTGTCCCAGGTGATCAACAGCCAGAAGGCTACCAAGCGTCACGACAACGTCGTCGACAACACCAACCAGGTTCTTCCCATCGAGGCCACTCTTGCTGCTCTCTCCCAAGTTCTCAACAGCCAGAAGGCCGAGCGATCGATCGCCGTCGACAACAGCGCTCAGTTCCTTCCCATCGAGGCCACCATCGCCGCCCTCTCTCAAGTCGCGAACGGCCAGCACGCTACCAAGCGTGGTGAGGGCATTGACAACGACAACCAGGTGGTTCCTGTCCAGGCGGTGGCAGCTGCTCTGTCCCAGGTTGTTGGTGGACAGAAGTTGACCCGACGAGGTGAGATCGATTCTAAGAAAAACGTCAACCAAGTAGCACCTGCTCAAGCCACCCTTTCCGCCCTATCCGATATTGTCAACAGCGCGAACTCCCGCCGAGCGCTGGATGTAAAGCAATACGAATCCCTGCAGACCGCGATCGATGCCATTCAGAAGGTTTTGGACAAGACCAACACCGGAGACAAGACACACCACGTCGATGCCTTGACGGGAACCGCCGAACACTTTACGCACAAGAGGGACGGTGTTGATCCCGCTTCCCTGCTCAAAGGCGCTGCCAGCGGAATCTCTGTTCCTGTGGCCAACCAGGATCTGCTCAAGAACCTCGTCAAGCGTTACGCAGCGGAGGAGGACGAAGCCATGGCCAAGCGCACACCGTCGCTCGATGGTCGTGGTCAACGTCCCCGTCCTCGTACCTCTTCTTCGAGCGAGCACAACAACAACGGTCAGTGCTCCGTAGGCGAGGCCAAATGCTGCAGCCAAGTTATCAACGACGAAAGCAAGAAGAAAACTCTCGCAGGTCTTCTCGGCTTCAACAACTTGGCTGGAGACATCGGCCTCAACTGCCAGCAGATCCCCGTTCTCGGCGTTTCACTTCAAAGCATCTGCAAGGCCACCCCCGTATGCTGCACAAACGTTAGCCAAGATGGTCTTGTCAACATCGGATGCACTTCGATCCCCATCAACTAAAAATCTTTGGGGTAGTATTGCATTCGTATCATTGGCATAGGCTCATTCAGGGGCATAACTTTTCGCTTCGCATTCGGGGACAAACTGGTCTTTGTCTCTCTTTTCAAGGTCTTGGAAAAAATCACATCTTTTCGGTCAGGTCGTTCATACTAGCAGCAGCAGCAACATCATCATCATCATCCATCACACACTAGCGTCCAGACGAAAAGCTTTTCTCCTCCCAGGATCGTCTTTTTGTTCTTCTTCCCCCTCTCTCTCATGTTTCCACAAGCGTCGATTCCCCCACCGTCCAGTTCGATGTCAGACTTTCGACCTCCTATCCAGCTCTCAGCCTTTTTGGCGGTGAGAATTGGAAAGTGTTGAGGCAGTCGCATTGCATCTTGCTCTCGTGTTTATCCCTGATTTCTCTAATACACCGGTCTTTACGCTTTCATCGCCGTACGTTTGTGAATGAGACAATTGTGTCTAGGGTTAGGGTCAGGATCTTCACACACACGGTGACGACGTTCCGAACGATTATGAGCATCGCTCGTGATGTACCTTGCTGTTCAGTCATCTTGTCGCGTATTTCGCTTTTTTGGAATACATGGTACGCTGTTCTGATGTTCGGAGAAACTTGGGAGTCGTGCAAGCCGCGGTCGGGTCTTCGCGGGCCTGGAGCACCGGTTGATCATGTTTTGCGCCTACAGACCACGCAGATGTCGCTCGATCAGCTTGTCCGCATACTTGATCAGAGCAGAGAGCTCGACTAGCTCTCGTAGACCGAGACCAGAGGCTGTCTCTTGAAGCCTGTCAATGTCGATGCCAGGGAAGGAACGGCTGGTGACGACGTGATTCACCTGCTGTCGAGGCTGAAGCCGGTCATTGGCGGCAATGCTGGAAGCAGAGGCTTGCAGTTCCGACCTGGCCACAGCTGTGAATGTATGACCGAAGATTTGAACTGGCTGGACGTGATCTGAGTCGAAACGCGGACGCTTGCTGCGGCTTGATGATTGTTGTCCTTGCGCTGACGGCTGCTGCTGCACTCGAAGGAGCGATGCTTGTTGACGCTGCAAGTGACCGTGCGTTTGCTGCTGCGACAACGCCTGCTCTCGCTGCTGCTGTTGTGGTTGATTGAGCTGATGCTGGACTTCGACTTGCGGCTGCGACTGCTGTTCGCGATGAAGGCCGGAGACCGGAGAGTTGTTCGACCGGGCCGTTGAGGGTCCGGGTTGGCCAAGGTCCCGATCGGAAGGGTTGTTGATCGCAATGGAATGGTTGTGAACGTCGCTCGAGACACGAACTTTCCATCTTCCATCAGCGTCCATCTTGAGTCCGATCTGATACTTGCACAGAGGACGGGGCAGAAAGTTCCAATCTTGGGTACATTTCAGGTACGCAAAGTTCGCAGTACCGCGTGCTTCTCCTAATTTGAATCCGTTTTGCTCCGCCCAGCCACACAAAGCTCGCTTGGCTTCGTCCTTAGTGTTGTAAGGGACAGCAGATGGCTTGGTACCGGCAGAGAGGTCTCGTGGACGCTGTTTCGATGATCAGCGGGAGTTCGAACAGAAGGAGAAAGCAACCTGTCTCGAGACGCGTTCCTTCGCAAGCTACGCGCCGTGCCCCCGGGCTTCCAGGTAGGATCGTCACTGACGTTATCAGGGAGCTCTTCGTCAAAGTCAGGGCTGTTCCTTGCTTGTTCACTTGCTGCCGCCACGGTAGGACGGTCGGAGAGGAAGGGGGTGGTAGAACTTCGGGAGGAGAGACGCTCAACCATGCTTGACTTGATGGACGAACTGGCAGTACGTCTGTAGAGGGTGTGTGCCCCAAATGTTGATCCGAAAGGCAGGTATGAGACGGTCAAATTTGAGGCGCGCTCAGCTTGGAATGACCTTATATGCTTCTGCCCTTCAGCGCCAGAAGGCTCCTTTATCTGCGCAATGGACCAGTTCTGGTCAAGAAGAGAAGAAACGGACAGGCATCACAGCAGAGCCTACGGTTTTTTGAGCTGCTAGTTTAAGCTGATCAGGTTTGCGACACATTTGGCGACAGACGACGTTCTGGCCGCACCTCAGCTTGGATTCTGGTCGCAGCTCCACTTGGGTTCCGATAGGCATTCCGGGCGCTTCCCGAGCCTACACATCGTGGCTGTAGTAGGTGCAAATAAGCTTCGGGGCAGAGGGTTAGGGCAAAGTACTCAGCTTATTTGTGCGCGCAGGAGTGTCGAAGGCACAAGAACACTCAACATCCTTGCGATACGGGAGTTCCTTCTCGCCCAATAGCCCACAACCGAGGTTGCTTTCTTCGCAAACCGTTGGGTCTTCTTTAATTTAGCTCAGTCTCTGACAATTGGGTTCTCTGCGCCTCTTCTCTTGTCACTCTGGCCATAAAACCGTCTGCTTCAAACTTTCGAGCGCAGCCTCTTTCCTATCTCCCATCGCCTCTCGCCGTGCCCTCTTATGCTGCAAAGTCAAGCGATGGCAAGAGCACAAGAGTCACCGCGCACTCAATCACAAAGAGCTTGTTCGAGATGCTGAATTACAACAAGGACGATCACTTGATTCCTGAATGAGTCACGCTTCGTGCTCGCCCAAAAAGCATTTCTCTGAGGCGTGCCAAATATAACCTTGACCAGATGTAGCTGTCTACCTGCAGATCGATCCTACCGCCCGCCAAGCTTTTTGGGTCAAAGGCCACTCCTTTCCAGCAGCTCGTTGAGCTTCTTTGTGCGCACGAACAGTTGCAGTCGCTCTTCTGCCGTGAGTCGATCCACTGCCTTGGAAAGATCTTGATAAGGAAAGCTGGCCAATGAGCTCATCACATCGAGAAACGATGTCGACCCTTGCTGACCTTGATCCCAGACGTCATCGTCGAGAAAGAGAGGGGAGTCGTGACTGCCCAACCCAGTGAAGGCTGATTGACCGACGGAAAAGTCTCGATCCCGCTTGATGACAGAGGGGCTGGCAGTTGGACGATTATTGGACATCTCGGGAAAGTCGTGATATCGCACCGGGAAGGAGGCGTTGGATGGTCCAGGACTCGGCGGAAAGGCAAATGGTGGGGGCGGCGTTGCTTCTGTGAATGCACCATTGCGACCAGCCGAAGACGAGATCGGACCCATAAGTTTATGGTTGTGAAATTCTTTGAGGATCCACAACTTGTACGTCGAATCCGCCTTACGATACTCGAACTTGGCGCTGAACGGACAATTTGTTGACGTCTTGCTGCAAGGGCATCTCAAGTACGGCGCCGACTTTGTTTTGTTGCGACACACGTTCACTCGGAAGCCTTTCTGCAACGCCCAGTTCTTGAGTGCTTGATGCGCATCCTCCTCGCTGGTCCAGCGTTGCCAGAGGTACGATCCTTTCTCTGGCCTAGTCGTGGTCTTGACGCCCTCGTGCTTGACGAACGCTGACGAGCCAGCCGCCAACTTCGAAGCTCTCTTGCGGCTCTTCTTCCGGGAAGCTTTACCAGAAGGGCTCCGGTCCTCATCCTCGTAGTTGTCGCCGCTGTCTTCCTCCTCGGAAATCGAGGTGGAGGTGTCGTCATCGCCGTCATCCTCTTCGTCTTCAGGATCACTGATGCCGTACGGGTCTTCCTTCTTCACCATGATCAATTCGGAGTCCTGCTCAGGAGCCTCGCCTTGCTCGCTTGAGGAGGAGATCGATGCAACTGAGAGTGCTCGTTTTCGTCCCGTGCACAGACTTGAAGGATGGATTGTCTCGATTAGGGTCGATGAAGTCTCGGGCAGGACAACTTCTGCGACCGTTCCCGTGGCAGGTGGTCCGTCGTCTTCCTCCGAGCTCTCTCTGATTGCACCGCTTGCATTGCGCGACCGGTTGAAGAGCCACGACATGTTTGCGAGTTAGATCTGAGCGAAGCGTCACGAAGGATTGGTCTTGCAAAACAATGGTCTTGCAAAACAAACTCGGATGAGCAGGAAAGGTTGAAAGCTTGCCAGGGGAAGCAAGGCTGAGTGCAAGGAGGGAGAACCAGATGAAGCGGATTTCTAAAGAGAAGGGACTGCTCCCTACACTGTACTGCGTGCCTAGACAGCATGGGTGGGATCGCCAACCGAGAACGTTCATGCAGGAGAAGGGACTGTGCACGAGTGTCGTGGGCGGAATCTGCAGGCGAGCTGAATGGCATTGTTCTTCTGGTATCCTTTTAGGCTTCGACGTTCGCCTTGGGCGTTGTCAAAGGTCTGTGGGTTGGCTCGAGTGCTTCATTTGACGCCGTCTAATTGCTGAGCTCAGGCTTGGGAAGCTCTCGAGCCTCTTCATCCGCTGGAAGCTGCAGCGCCAGCATTTCCGCGCTTTTGATGCCGACCACCATTTGGGTGCTGCCTCGATCGCCGAATCAAAGTCGCACGCAACGCCATCGAACTGGACGGTCAAGGATGATAACAGCATGTCCGGAAATTCAGCCTCCAGCGGAGGCGACCCATCAATAGGCGATATTGTCATTCCACCTTACTCCTCTCACGATGTAAGAAGCCATCTAGCGTCGCGTTCGATTCCCGCTGTGCGGTGCACTGACCCCTTCCTGTTGCATGCCGATGTTCTTGTATCGCAGATATTCTCGAATGATGTTGCCATTGTTGCGGCAACTTTGTACTGTTGGGAATACCTGAGGTAAGTCGGACTTGCTCGTCGCGGTCAAAGCGCTGACTCTCGATTGACGCCTTGGCCCTCGTTCTCGATGCATGCTTACACCACTTGATGATCCAGGACCCTGCCATCAGAGATGCGCATTCACCGGGCAGTGCCTTGGAACGCGCCCCACCTGATCCTCTTTGTGCTGATGCGCTACACGACGTTATTCGCGATCAGTCTCGGCTTGTACGCGACATGGCATCGATCAGGGGGTGCCTGCCTGCCCTTCCGTGAGCTTTGCACTTTGCTCGTCCAATTCTCGGTCTCTGCCGTACTAGGTTGGCGCACGGTCGGCATATGGCAAAAGGATCCGCGGATCATCGTCATCGTCTTTCTCCTCCTGACCACGCTGATGGTGTTCTCGTCGTTGCTCGTCCTCAGTCTAGAACCGAAGAAGCTCCCAAATGGCGCTTGTGTTCTGATCGACGGTGGCACGTACGCCTTTTTCCCGCTCGCCTGGTTCTATGCGGGCACAGTGCTGTACGACACGATCGTCATCGTGTTGAGTGCCTATCGGCTCTGTCAGCATCATCGCCGCGTTGCGATGCAGATGAGAGGCGATGCAGGAAGCTCGAGCGAAGGAGGCGCTCGTTGGACCAAGTGGGTGCGCCTGCGGTGGAACAACCTGACGCCGCTGCTATTTCGACTGACAGCCAACGGTCTCCTCTACCTAGGCTTCTCGACGGCATTCAACATTGCGTGCTACATCGCTGGATATCAGAAGCCCGACCACGCGCAAGACTTGATGATCTTGTACTCTGCGGTCATGTGGATCGTTTGCCAGCATTTGATGCTGTTGGAGATCAAAGCGGTGTGGAGGGACAGGCTTGTGCGGGGCAAGATGAAGGATGCAGAGGCCGACGAGACGGACAAGCTAATTGCGAGGATTTTGCAAGCATCCTGGTCGTTCAAATCGCCCCCTCCAATGGCAAGCGAAGCATTGACGCGTAATGTTGAGGTGGTCGAAGTGCAGAGTCAAGAACTGGTGCTCAGCCTGTCGATCGACAGCTGCCTTCGAGCTGCGCCGGGTTCTGCTGGCGGAGCGGCGTCCGCATCACAATCAAACAAAGCGACCAGCACATCGTCACCGCCCACGGGCAGATATTGGAATGATTCAGAAATCGATCCATCAAGCGTCCATCAGCTTCATGACTTTCGACCACCGTCGCCAAGAGCAACATTGGATCCTCTCGCCGGAAGTTCAACTCTGGGTCTGATCAAGCATCCCTTGATGGATACAGCAAGGCACAATGATCCTCCGAATCTCGCAGCACCGACAATGAAGCGAGAACACCTCGAAGTCAAGGATGTCCGAGACAGTGATTCGACCAATGCGGTTTCGGCCCTGGAAGTGGCGGATATGCTGGCCAACATGTCAGACGACGCCAAGACCACTGCGTTAGAATTGGCAGGCATGGATAGCGTTCACCCTGTCGCAATCGCCAGCCTCGACGCCTCTCGTCGTCACCTTTCATCCCGCAGCGCCGATCGAAGAAGAGCCGCGTGGATCATCGGTCCGCCGCTGTAGCTCTGTCCTGTACCCTGTATACTGAAGTAGCTAGAGCAATTGAGAGTGTCCATCTACGCGACGCGACTGTCAGCCAACTCAGTTCCAACGCGTAAAGCACCCAGGTCGAGCCCCAAAACCCAGGAGGAATTACGGTACATACTGACATAGTAAATCCTAAGGTTCACAAGTTGCATCCCAGTTAGTACAATGGTCAGTATACGGCTTTTTCATCGCGTAAACACGAACAGCTGAGATCGGGGTTCGATTCCCCGGCCGGGAACTCTCTTTTTGCCTCTTTCTTTTGGTGAGCATTTTCGCGCGGTCGAATAGCGCGTTCCGAGTGGCGTGCGGCGGAGAATGTGAGTGCAAAGGGCCCGGGATCGACGGGATTTCACTGCGCATCGTGGAGATCGAATAGCAATCAGGAATGCTTGGAACCAGCAAGGGCAGGAAGAGGAGCTGGGTAATCCCTTTCACCAGCTCTCATGGTTTCGATCGCACTCGTGGCTTGGCGCACAAAGATATGATCGGCTGTTCCGCGGTCGAGGAGGAGGAGAACAAAGAGCATCGTGGCGAGAGAAAGAAGGGTTCTTCGGAAGGAACTCCGGCAGCGGCATTCTCGTCTTTTGAAAAATTCAAGCCAGCGACGACAAACACGCTGAGGGGAGAGCGTGCTCAGTTCCGGCTTCGTCGATAAGACGGTAGGCACCGCAGCACGCTTCGGAACGTCCGCAGAAACATGATTCACGGTTGCCGTCGATGGACGAGGCGTCGGCGACAAGCCGAAGCCTGAGATGACAGATGAATCAGGATGGTGGACACAGAGTTTACAGCGGGTATGAAAAGGACTCGGACAGACAAGAGGAGGGGAAAGCGCGCATCCAATGTGATGCAAACGGAGGCGTGTGACGCCGTTGTGCTTTCCGCACCAGAACGTAGTAGAGCCATGAACCGAGGAGAAGAAGGAGGGCGAGAGTGTAGCGTAGTGTGGGTGTGTGTGTCTCTTCTCTCAAAATTTTCCACATTTTGCTTTGATTTTTGGCCTGCCGTTTTTTCTTCTTCTTCGCATCGTGCTCCTGGGCCTAAGTTTTTTGGGTCGTCTTCTGCAGCGCTCGCAGCCTCGCTGCTCGTCAAAAATCAGTCTGAGTCGTCGCGGTCTCTCAGTACAGTCAGTTGGTCAGTCAGTGAAGTTAACTTACTCGATTGGTCAGGCGGACCGACGCTCGACAGACTGAGCCAGCCCGTCCGGTTCATCATCGGCTTCGTCACTCGCTCCCTCTTACCTATCACCTACGACGATCCCTCCTCTCTCTCTGACGAAGTGAGGTGTTCTTCTCTTTCTACTCATCCCCCCTTTTCCCTTTCCTCCTTCCTCTTTCCTCTTCGCTCGTTGTCTTTCGTTTGGATTCGAGGGACATCGGTTTACGAACTTGGAATTAAAAGGATCAAAAGGTCAGGCAAGGTCTTTCCCTTCCGACACTCTCGGCTTCGTTCTCACCTCCGCTTCTCGGCAGGATCCAAGAACGTCGACAACACTCCTTTGAACGTTTGCAAAGGAGCTGTTCTCTTTCTCGAATCAGCTCGCGTCTGATTCGTGCTCGACCCTCGCGGCACCACCCGGACTCTGCAACCTCGTCGCTTCCGACGTGGAATAAGCTCGAGCCCCTCTCACACCCACCAACGGCGCCCTCCTTCTTCGAAGCAGCGTTTCTCATTCTGCTGCTTTGCACCTCGACCTGCGTCTCTGCCCCATGTCGAGTGATTCTTCCCCAGCGGGCAACTCCAACAACGTCGCCGCCGCTGGCCCCAACGGTGATGCCAACAACCGTCGTCAGTCTGCAGTGAGCCTTCCCAAAGGTGTCGCAAACGCTAGACCCGGCGCCGCCATCAATTTCGGCTCGGTCCACGACCAGAACGCCATGCTCTCTTCTTCCCCCGCTGCACAGCCCAGTTCCGGTCAGCACTTGCACGGCGAGAAGCCTACTGTCTTTGGCTCTGTAGCCGCACACGACCCTCAGTCGAAGAAGACCACCATCGGCTTCGCAGGCGGAAAGCCAGACTCTACCAACGGCACGCCCGCCAAGACCATGGATTTCCAAAAGCTCTTCCAGGGCGCTGGCTCGCCTGCGCCGTCCCAGGCGACGGCTTCCAACCCATCCGCATCGCCCGCGCCATCCACCCCTGCCCCCGCTTCCACGGCTCCCTCGACGCCGCAGTCCGCTTCGGCTCTACAGAACCAGGGCGGCGCTCGCCATGCCTCTTCCAGCTTGAGGCCGCCCTCCGGCACGCCTCACCACCCCGGTGCCAGACCTTTCGAGCCACAACGTTCGCCTTCGGCACACCAGGCTCAAGGCTCCCGCATCGCTTCGCAGGGGCCTCCTCACCAGCAGTTCCACGGTCACCCCCAAGGCGGGCCGCAGCAGCCCCGTTCGCCTCACATGGCCAATGCCGTTCCCATGCATCCCATGGGAGGTCCGTGGCAGCACCAGCAGCCCATGGGCTACGCGCCACCGCAGTATGGCTACCACCCTGGTTACGGCTACCAACCCGTGCCGCAGCACTGGCAGCAACAGCAACAACAGCAACAGCAACAGCAGCAGTCCGGATACGACATGCCTGGAACGCCCCGCTCGCCTCGTCACTCTAACGTCGGCTCATCGCCCATGGGCCCCAACGGTCTTCCCGGCACACCCAACATGGCTCCATCCACGCCGTTGCCAGCAAGAGGCGTGAACGTGCCACCGTCTCCCTCCACCGCTCACAGCAACGTCGCTTCGCCTGCCCATCAGCCTCTGTCGCTCGCCCAAGGTGGCCGTCCGCCAAGCTTCAGCCCTGCTGCCAGCTACGCTCACCACTCGCCCTCGCACTCGTTCAGCAACCCCATGAGCCCCGCAGCGCGCCAGTTTGAGCCCCAGCAGAAGAGGCAGAGCGCCGCCATCCGCATCGTCAACCCCGAAACGCAGGCTGCCGTCGACATCCAAAGCATTCAGAGGACTCCCTCCGCCTCGCAAAAGTCGACACCCATTCCTGCTCCTGCCTCCGCTGCCAGCTCACCTAGCGTTGCCAAGGCGTCTCCCGCCATCGTGACGCCTGCCAAGAGCAACCCTATCCGCATGGAGACACAGGAAGCATTCCTCGCTCGCATCAAAGCTGATGCTGAGAAGAAGAAGGCAGAGCAGGACGGCAGTGCCAAGGACGCCGACGCTGCTAAGAAGCAGGCTGACGAACAGGCAAAGGCTGACGCCGACGCCGACGCAAAGAAGAAGGCAGATGACGAGAAGGCTGCTGCTGCCGCTGCCAAGGAGGCTGCCGCCAAGAAGGAGGCAGAAGAAAAGGCTGATACCGAGCGCAAGGCCGCCGAGGAAGCGCAGGCCAAGGCCGAGGCTGAACAGAAGGAGCGCGAGGAGAAGGCCAAGGCGGAAGCCGAAGCAAAAGCCGAGGCCGAAAAGGCTGAGCAGGCAAAGAAGGCCGAAGAGGAGGCCAAGGCCAAGGAGGATGCCGCCGCCGCCGCCACTGCTGCCGAAGCCCAGTCTTCTGCCGAGGATAGCAAGCCCAAACCTGCACCGATCGACACCGAAAAGGCTTCGCAGCACCAGGACGCAGACGCTGCTGGCATGCGAAGCTCCGTCGCTGACGTCGAGCGCATGGCTCGCGAGGCCTCCTCTGTGCCTCCCTCCAGTCAGGAAGCTCCCAAGACGCCGGGTCTCCCACCCACGCCTCGCACGCCCGGCACGCCTGGATTCGCTGGCCTCCCCGCCAAGCCTTTGAGCACGCTCGGTACTCCTGCCAACGGCATCAAGCTCGACAACGAGGCTCTTGAAAAGAAGAAGAAGGTCACCACCACCGAGCCTACCGGTGCCGCTGCCTCGCAGCATGCTCCTAAGGCTGAGACTTCGGCCTCCGGTGCTTCTTCCTCGCTGACGTCGGCCAAGTTCATCGACAGCTTCAGCAAGATCAGCTACCCTACCAACATCAACTCGCCCAAATCTGAGCTCAACGAATCTGCCGAGCCAGGCAAGTTCCGCTACGATCGAGACTTCCTGTTGCAATTCATGAACGTTTACACCGAGAAGCCCCTCGACCTTCCGCCACTGGCCTCGATCGGCATGGAAAGCGGCGGCATGGGCGCCAGCTCTCGTCTCAACCGACGTGCCTCGGCTATGGGCCCTCCCGCTGCTCCTGGTCGAGCGCAGGGTCTCGGCATCAGCAGCTCCTCCAGCTTTGGCGGCAAGGGTGCCATGGGCGCCTTCCCGGCCAAGACCAGCGAGGAGCGCTTCGCTGCTGCCTCTGGTCCACGCGGTGGCGCCATGGGTGCCTTTGGTGGTCCCATGGGCTCGTTCAACGCCGGCGCTCGTTCGCAGCCGCTCTCGCGCACCGGCAGTGGCAGCAATGCCTTGCCTTCGCGTGACATGATGGGCACCGGTATCCCCAACGGTGGCCGTACAAAGAGCAACCGGGGTCGTCAACGCGATCCCAACTCGAGCCGTGGCCCTCAGGTCAACCCACCCGAGAAGGGGGGTCCCACCATCCCACTCGACCAGGTCGCTCCCCTGGCCAACTCGGAGAACCGATGGAGCCGTGGCGCTTCGGTCAAGGCCGACTCGCCCGAGATGGTACAGCGAAAGGTCAAGGCGTTGCTCAACAAGCTCACGCTCGAGAAGTTCGATTCGATCTCGAACCAGATCCTCGAATGGGCCAACAAGTCGGTGTCCGAAGACGATGGCCGCACCCTGCGACAGGTCATTCAACTCATCTTCGAAAAGGCCACCGACGAGGCTGCGTGGTCCGAGATGTACGCACGTCTTTGCCGAAAGCTCATGGAGGAGGTCAGTCCCGAAGTCAAGGACGAGAGCCTTCGCACGGCCGATGGCAAGCCTGTCGTTGGTGGCTCGTTGTTCCGAAAATACCTGCTCAACCGATGTCAGGAAGACTTTGAGCGTGGCTGGGCTCAGCGCGATACGGCTGTTGCCGCTGCCAAGTCCAAGGAGGCCGAAGACAAGGCCAAGAAAGACATCAACGAGAAGGCCGAGGCTGAGGCCAAGGCTGCCGAAGAGCGTGGCGAGAAGTCATCCGAAGAGCCCAAGGAGGCCGAGCTCTTGTCGGATGAATACTACGAGGCTCAGAAGGCGAAGCGTCGCGGTCTTGGTCTCGTCCGCTTCATCGGTGAGCTGTTCAAGCTTAGCATGTTGACAGAACGCATCATGCACCTCTGCATCAAGAAGCTGCTTGCCAACGCCACCGACCCCGAAGAGGAGGAGATCGAGTCGCTCTGCAAGCTCATGACCACGGTCGGCAAGCTGCTCGACACGGAAAAGGCGCGCGGTCACATGGACGTCTACTTCCAGCGCATGAAGGAAATGTCCAAGAACGAGGCTTCCATCAACTCGCGTATGCGTTTCATGCTCGTCGACGTGATCGAGCTGCGCGAGTCCAGGTGGGTTCCCCGACACGACAACTCGGCACCCAAGACTATCGCTCAGATTCACGCCGAGGCTGCCAAGCAGCAGGCGCAAAAGGATGCCGAGAACGCCATGCGTGCTCGTGGCGGTCCCATCTCGCGCGGCGGTTCCAAGCGTGGCCAGGCTCGCGGCGACGGTCCTGATGGCTGGAGCACCGTTGGCGGTGCAGCGCCACCTCCTCGTCCCAGCAAGGCCGGCGATCTTTCGCACTTTGGCAAGATCGAGCGTGGCTCGTCCGGACGTCCGCTCTCGTTTGGTCCTTCGACCATGCTCGGAAGGAAGAACCCGGGCAAGGGCTCCGAGGACGGCAGCCAGCCTCCTACCCGCACCAGCTCGCAAACCAACATGTTCTCGCTGCTCAACCAGGCCGGCGAAGGCGAAGCTGCGCCCAGCGAGGAGCCACAGCGACCCAAGCTCAACCTTGCACCTCGCACCAAGCCGCTTCCTGGCGCCGACGATGGCGAGGTCGAAGGCGACGCGGAAGGAGAGGGCGAGAGCAGCGACAAGGCCACCGAAATGTCGGACGAGGAGGCCAAGCGCAAGATTGCCAACGATATTAAGGAGTTCCTCGAGATCAAGGATGTCAACGAGGGTCTCGAGGCATTCAATGCTTTGCCATCGTCGCGACGGGCGCAATTTGTCGAGGCGATTGTCGGCAGCTCCATTGAGAAGAAGAAGGACGACGTTGCCAACGTCGCCGCGCTGTTTGCCAAGCTCAGCGAGGAGGGCAACCTGGACGAGGATACCGCCTTCAAGGGCTTCGAGCCGCACATGGAGTTCCTCGACGATGCGTCCATCGACATTCCGGCCATCTACTCGTTTGTTGCGGATCTGTTGGTGGGCGCGAAGCTGTCGCAGGAGAAGATCGAGGAGTTGGCCGGCAAGATCGAAGGAGACGGCCTCAAAACCCCCAAGGACAAGCTCCTTGAAAAGGTTGCTGCAGCCCGAGGATGAACAGTCTCTTGGAACCAAGCAACCACCCACGCGTCGCCTGAACGCGACGAATGCGTGTGGCGCTAGCTCTTCTTCGATCTTCTTGCGATGGACCCCGTGTCTCTGTATTCCCCTCTCCCATCGTGAGCGTCGATGCGCCTTGCTATGCTGCCTCCCTTTCGTTCGCTCAAGCTTCAGCGGAATCCCTCCATAGATCTCGGCAGGCCTCTCTTTGACATCTCCGCCCTTCTCTCTACCTGCTTCGGCGGTTCGGCATCCCTCCGCACTGGATCGCACGCTCTCTGTCTCCTCGATCGGCGACGTTTTGGCCGAGTTTTCGACCTATGCTCGGCAGCTTCGTTCTGCTGTGATGGCTTTCACCGAGCATTTCACTCGAAAAAAAGAAAAAGAAGAAAACCAAAAAGCACCGCTCACTGTCCATGTCTTGTATCCAGCGAGACAAAGACGGTGGTGCTGCGACCATCTGTTAAGGAAAATTGTTTCGTGTCGATCCCCCTGCTCCATCCCCTCTTCCGTTACTGTTCCCCTCTGTTCCGGCTTCAAGTTGATGAAGAGAGGGCTTTGTATATAACCTTCACACCACGCTGTCAAAACGATGTCCTGCCGTTCGTTTCACATCCTGTGATGATGCGTGCCGGTGTGTCGGCAAGTCGTGCAGGCAGTTGTGAGCCGGCTGAAGGATCGGTGATTGTGTTGGTGGCAAGTGCGATTGAGCATGCGGCGAAGCTTGCGGAATGACTCAAAAGTTGGTTGGGAAGCCTTCCCCTGTCGAATGACTTTCGCGCGAGCGCAAGAGGTCACCCCTGAAACGCTACGTTCAGAAAGCGAAGCACAGACTTGTGATATGATACTACTAGGATCTACATTCCCATCCAAAACTGGAGTCACTTGTATTGCTTACTATCTAGCATATGAGTTTAAAGTATCGCATCGATCGGATTTCTTACTGCTTCAAGAACTTTGCATGGAACTTGACGTGTTCGCCAGCAAAAGTGCTGATGAAGTAGTACGAATGATCATATCCATCCTGCAACCTGACCTGCACGTCCTTGAAGCCCTTGTCCTTTGCGACCTTTTCAAAGTTCTCCGGAAGCAACTGACCCTGTTTGTAAAAGTCATCCGCTGTTCCGGAATCCACCAGAATCTTCACACCGTCTTTCGCTTCCTTCAGCAACAACGTAGCATCGTACTGTTTACCTTCTTCCACACCACCTTTGAGATAACCGTTGAAGGCTTTTTCGCCCCAAGGACAAGCGGTCGGATTGCAGATGGGTGAGAATGCGGAAGCTGAACGATACAGATCACGGTTCTTGAGGTATAGAGTGAGAGCTCCGTGACCACCCATAGAGTGACCGAAGATGGAAGCCTTCTTGGTATCGATCGGAAGATCGGAAAGCTTGGAGGGGAGTTCGGAGGTGATGAACTCGTACATCTTGTAGTGCTTATCCCAGGGAGACTTTGTAGCGTTCAGGTAGAATCCAGCTCCGGTACCGAAATCGTACGATTCGTCTTCACCTTCGATCCCAGCTCCTCGAGGAGAAGTGTCGGGGAAAACAAGTGCAATACCTTCGGCTTCCGCAGCGGAGAAGAATCCACCCTTCTGAGCTGCATTGTCTTCCGTACAGGTCAGCCCGGAAAGGAAGTAGAGCACGGGCTTGGGAGAAGTCGAAGTGGCCGATGAAGGGAGGAAGACGTTGATGGACGTTTCGAGCGATCCGAGCGAGGAAGAGGTGAAGGTGTACTTGGTCAGCGTGCCGTTGCAGACCTTGTTGGCGGATTTCTGGGTGAGCGACATGATGGATCGACTGAAATGGTGGAACGCTTTGTAGTATACAGATGAAGCGTTGATGGTTTAGACGAGAGAGTGACAGAGAGGGTGCAGAAGAGGGCTGATGACTGAGAGGGAAATGGTGTGAGGTCAGTGCGCAGTTAAGAAACGTCGTCGA
Source organism: Pseudozyma hubeiensis SY62 (assembly GCF_000403515.1). Classification (NCBI taxonomy): domain Eukaryota; kingdom Fungi; phylum Basidiomycota; class Ustilaginomycetes; order Ustilaginales; family Ustilaginaceae; genus Pseudozyma; species Pseudozyma hubeiensis. The sequence goes on along the minus strand of NW_012133819.1, from coordinate 32,636 downwards.
GGTGGAGAAAAGCCAATTCCCGCAATTTCCTTGTTTTACCCGCCCGCCACCGAGAAGTGGTCTCGTGCGGCAAAATATAACTCATACGTCCAAATACACGTTTAACTTAACCCTTTGATGCTCCTCGCTGCGGTTCTCACCCATCATACGCTCGCTCAGAGCTACACATGCTTTCGCGTGCACACATATGGAACGACACTCACAGGAAAGCATGTTCGAGAGGCATTCATGTGCTGTATTGTCAGAGGAAACAATCGCAAGCATCTGATCTTTTCACTTTCCACCTTCGAGCAAACCCTTCATCAACTCGATACATCTCCTGTTCTCCTCTTCGGTACCAACCGTAATCCTCAGACATCCAGCGCATCCCAGGTCCTTAGCCCTGTTCCTCACCACCAGTCCCATCTCCTCCGCCATGCGCTTGTACACCATCTGAGCCACTTCGTTATCTGGCTTCGATCGGGTCTCCAGATCCAGCATCTGGACCAGGACAAAGTTGGCCTCGTTAGCACCCCAGATCGCACCGGCTCCTGGCAACGTCTGCAGCGCAGAAATGAGTGAATCACGGTTGCGGATGAGCGTCTGTACGTTTGCTCGCATCTGTTCGATGCCCTTGGGCGAGAGTGCGAGCGAGGCGAGGTGGGCGGTCGGTGAAGAAATGTTGTAGGGTGCTTTGGTGTTGTTCATGATCTGTACCAGCGCTGGTTGGGCGAAAGCGATTCCCAAACGAATTGCGGCGAGACCGAAGGCTTTCGAGAGCGTCTGCGTCACCATCACGTTTTGATACTCGTGAACCAGGCTCACGGAGCTCACCACTTCGTCTGCAGCGCGCTTGCCCATCCTCTTCTCCTCCTCGGCAAAGTCGATGTACGCCTCGTCGACCACGACGAGACCTTTGTAATCTGGGTTGTCGGCTACCTTGCGCACATCGCTTGGTGGGATCAAGGTGCCTGTGGGATTGCCGGGCGAGCAGATGAATGTGATCTTGATATCGGGGTCCTCGCTGAGCTTCTTGTTGACCGCATCTACGTCCAATGCAAACTTGCCGCCTTTGGTGATGAGCGGTACTTTGACTACCTCGAGATCGTTGACGGCTGCGCAGACACTGTACATGCCGTACGTGGGAGGACAGATGAGGATCTTGTCCTTGCCGGGACGGCAGCAGACTCGTTGAACGAGATCGAGCACTTCGTCACTGCCAACGCCGAGGAAGACGAACGCATCGTGGGGAACACCACGCAGCTCGGCGAGAGAGTCCTTGATGCCGAACAGCCCTGGATCGGGATAGCGGTTGAGTGAGAGTGGGTCCTCGGCTTCCGAGGACTGAACGGCTGTGGCGCCGTTCGAGGTGCCAGGGTTGTGAGGAATGACGGATTTGGGTGGAAGCGAGTGACCGAGGCTGTTCTCGTTCGCATCGAGCAGGATGCCCGACTGGTAGTCGTCTCGTGCGCAGCGGTACGGCTCTAATGACAGGATGTTCGGTCGGATGAGGTTCTCAAGCTTGAAGTGAGCAGGCTTGTGAGCTGCGGCGGCAGCGTCGGCGGCGCCGTTGAGGCCTTTGATCGTCATGTTCGTCGATGCCGGGTGGTCCTCCCTGTGTGATGGTGTGATGGTGTGATGGTGTGAAGCTGAGGCCGTATTGCGCCGCGTTTTGTAGTCCTTTGAAGGGGAAGGGAGTAAACCTATGACTCGCAGAGTTGATGCAGTGAGTCAGGTTGCGCTATCTCCAGTGCTCTGCAAAGTGAAGTGACCAATTTGGAATAAAGTGATAGCCGACGATGGGCATTCGCTTTCGCAGCGCTGCTGTGGCACCTCAGACTCACGCCTCCAAAATTTAGGTTGCCGACTTTCTCACCAGCCTCGAGAGCGAGTCACATTCTCAAATCTTCCAATCGGCCGGATGAAATCACCGATTTGTTTGGTGGTGATCCTCCACAACGCAATTCTGCCTGGATCTTGCGACGAACGCATTCACATAAACCATCAAAGGAAAGACACAAGGATTGGAACTTACTAGACTTTGTGGGTTGCATCCATCAGCACAGCTTACACAGCGAAGCGATCGACGAGATGACGCTTCCGATGATGTTGAGGACTACAACTCAGCGCGGACTTCGCTCTACGGCGGCGATCCGAACACTTTCAACAAGATCAGCGGCGGCGGCGGCGAGAGCAACCCGCACAGGCTTCTCTGTCACCCCGACAAGGGTGACTGGCGCAACAACGTCGGCTCAGCGATGCTTCGCGACCTCCTTCAGTCGCTCTTTCAGCAGATCACAAAGGCGGGCGCAGGCGACAAGCAAATATACAGCCTCTCCTGTGACCGACGGCGAATACCACAAGCTCTCGAATCATGCGCTCGACTCGTTGACCGAGACGTTCGAAACGCTCCTAGAAGAAGCAGATGTTGACGCGCTGGAAGAGACAGCTAGAGCCAAGCATCAAGGTGCAGTTCGAGGCTCGCCCGCTTCCGAATGGGACATCGAATGCGCCGTGAGTCTTCTCTCTCTCTCTTCTTCGTTCGATCGGCACATCCGACAAAGAGCAACCGGTCACATTACTGACCCCAAAACTCTCCCACGCCTCACCTTCTCATCAATACAGTCCGGCGTGATGAACCTAAGATGCGGAGTTCACGGCACCTGGGTGATCAACAAGCAGCCTCCGAACAAGCAAATTTGGCTTTCAAGCCCAAAAAGGTATGTACCGGTGCAGTCGATCCGTCAGATTCTATCAGCGATCGCACCAATGATGCTTCAAGCCTCAAAAGGACGCTCATCGGACAGGGTCCGCGAGAGGCGTGGGAACTCTTTGTTGACCTTTGCGTAAGCGCTTTTTACTTCCTCACGTCACAGCGGACCGAAGCGATTCGACTACGACGCAGATAGCAAGACATGGTTCTGCTTCAAGGAGGGCGAAACTTGGACGCTCCACGAGATCTTGCAAGGCGAGCTGTCGCAGGTCTTTGATACCGAGGTGGAAGTGCTGCTCGAGGACGAATGAAGCTCGATGCAATGCCAAACAGTCGGAACGACGGTGTTCGAGCTGTGCCGCTCTGACTGTGTTAGAGTGCCGGCATAGCGCGCGAGCGAGCAAGTCACACTCGGCACAGCTGAGCAATCGCGTAGAGCGCGACAGTTCTGAAGCAGCAAAAAGTGTTGGTCTGGGTTGCAGCCAAAGTTGATTTTTCTCGGGTGAAAGGCGCCTTGCGAAATGCCTCTTTACGCCGACTGTGCATTCAGCGACCCGACTGTCAAGCCTCCACTCACGAGGGCAGCAGTGTGTGCGGATGGACCGTAGAGATCCCCTTTCCCTTCCCACACTCACATTGACCTCCCGGACTCAGCCAAAGGATGCGGTATCGGCAGAGAACGCAAAGGCTTCTCTAAGCTCTCCTCCTCCATCGACTGCCCGCCTTCGTTCCGCCATAAAACGGACGCGTCCCGCCGACCCGCAGCAGCTCTTCCCCTTTCCCTTCAGCGCTTTGGCAAGCTATACCGCATCCCTGTCTCTTGCCTCCTGACAACCTCACACCCCTTTCATCTCCCGAGAGATCGCCAGCACACTGTCAGGTTCCAACGATACGCGCACGCTTTGCAGCGCTGACGGAAAGATACGATGTCCAACATTCGCTCAAGCAAGAGGCTGAACCTCGGGGCCCAGCTCAGCAGGAGCAGTACAAAAGTCACGAGCGGGCAAGCATCGTCTTCGTCCGCCAAGGGCTCTCGCAATCCAAAATCCGACGAAAATGCCTCACTGAGTAGGCGAGTGCTAGGAGAGATCCAGAATGTCGTCGCTGATCGCAAGCCCGCCGTCGTTGAGACGTCCGGCTCACCTCGCAAACCTTTCAGCGACCGTAACGCGCCAGTCTCAGCTGGTACCAGCCGCCTTTCAGGCAAAAGCAAACCTTCCGCATCTCTCAAAGTATCTCGTCTTGAGGCGATCGGGAAATCGATCCCGTCGAAATCAACCGCCTCGACCTCGCGAAGAGAGCTGCGATCGCCAGAGGACTCGCGGGCAAAAGATCCGATTACCGCTTCAAGCTCTCTTGCCAATACGGACGGTGCGGATTCTTCTCAGATAAACTCCGCAAAGCAAAGGATCCGCGAGGCAGCTCCAAGCCACGACGAATTGACCCGTCTCTCTCCGGGCCTGGACAGCGATGATCTCGGATACTTTGATGTCAGCGCGTTGACGCAAAATCGAACGGGACGAGTAGCATCCAAGACTGCACAACGCGGCAACAGAGACTCAGAGTCGGATGACAAGATCTCGGATGTAGATGCAATCAGATCAAATGGCTCTTCGGACAAGGAGAACGTGCCACCCACCGCGGCCGTGGCCAATGCGAGAGCCCGCAATCGGCCACCAACCCACTCGCTCGCCACCGTGCTCGGTGACAGAGATCGGCCTACGCGTTCCACGCCCGTATCTTCTCAACACCAAGCCGCGAAGAAGAAATTGCCAAAGAAGACGTTCCTCGACGACATTTTTCTTGACGAGTCAGATCATTCGAGCCGTGCCGACTCTCCAGGTGTAGCCCGTCGAGCCGAAGTTCTGACCGAATCAGCCCAACAGCTGCAAGAGTACCAGGATCGGGGCGTAAACAAAGTCATGGCTTGGAAGGCGGCGGGTCACGACGGAGCTTTCAAGACTCAACAAAATGCTTTCACGCCAGGAAGCGACGCAGGCAGCACCGCCTCCTGGCCGGCCGACGATGCACGGGGTCGCGACGCGGCAGAGTACAGGGGCAATCACTCCGAGATGGAAGAAGAGTCCGACTACCAGCGCCTTGATGTCAACGACGACAACATGGACGAATTCGGCTTCCTGCTTGCTGAGCGCAACGTCCGAGACCGGCGGGCACGGCCGCAGGCTGATGAGCAGGATTACGACGACTTTGAAGCTCGCCTGGCGGACGATAACGACAGCAACGTCTTTGTCGACCTTCACACGGAGCCACCCGTCAATACGACTAGCGACGATCGACGTCTAGCCGAGAGCGCGTTTGGACGCATGTCTTCCCCAGCATCTCATGCACGCGATGAAACTTCGTCAACGGCGAGCTCCGTCGTCGTGGTGGGACTACGCGAGCCTGGACAAGCGGAAGAGGCCGAGGCTGATTCCGACGAGGAGGATGACGTCGGAATCAAATTCGAAAGCAATGTCCCAAAAGGGCGCGCGACGCGAGCAAGCACCCGAACGGGCACCAAGCGCAAGGTCAATGCTGCAGCCCAAACCGTCGAAGGTCCCTCTCCATCGTCGTCTCCACCTCAGACACGCAAGGGTAACGCCCGGACGGCCAAATCGAGCAGGCTGACCTCAGGCATTCCCTTGAAGAGGACTGAGAAGGAGGAGATCAAGATGCTGGAAAGGCTTGCAGCAGATTCGTCGTCCTCTCCGGCAGACTCCTCCGCTCCATCCTCGTCGCGACACGACAGGAGGCACAAGGATAAGACGGGGTCATCTCCGGCCAAAAAGCTTCGCATGGACGAACTGATCAACGAGCTTCCTCGGAGTCGAAGCAAACAGTCGAACAGCAGAGCGAACAAGACCGGTCCAAGCAAGAAGAAATCAAAAGCTGGCGCAGGGGCCACTCGCAGAGGCGACGGCAAAGGCTCTGCACGCACACTGACAACGAGGACGAGCAGTCGAGGCAAAGCAAAGAAGATTATTGTTTCGGCATCCGAAGAGGAAGATGAAGACGAAGACGAATCTCCCTACGAGGAGCTACCGACCAAGCGGCCGCGACGCAGCACGAAAGCCCAGGCGAAGAACAGCAAGGGAAAGCGGCAAGCCAAGCCCAAAAGCGACGTTCGAGAAGACTGGAGAAGTGCAATTACGTCGTCGCAGATCCACTCTGACGACTCGGAGCGCACCAAGAGGCTCAAAGAGTTCCGGGCGGCTGAAAAGTACCAATTGGCGGTCGAAGACGTCCTCTGAGGGGGGAGCAGAGCAGCAATACCATCCGACGTCGCACATACCCTTTCCTTCGATCCACCAACCTGATCCGAAGCGTTCCCAAAGTATTATATAACCTTGTATCATACCTGTATCCGTAAGCACAGGACACCCCCGGCGCGCTGTCTAGCACAGCGCTGCAAGTAACGATGCTGCTTCCTTTCCCATTTTTGATTTGCACGAAATGCACAGCGACAATGTACCAACAACGTGACTAACTTGATTAAAAATCCGCGAAGAGCTGACTCACGAGAATCGGAAAGCCATGCGCATCACTTGTTCTTCTTAACCTCGGACCCGTCAAACTTGTCGGTGGTGATCTCGAACTGGGAAAACTCGACCAGCCTCTCTGCGAGCCTCTCAGCACCTACGAGCGCCGCAGTCAAAACGCCACCTTTGGCTCCACCCAGGGGGGTTTCGCTCTTGTCATCGATGATGGTGAGTGCGGTCTCGACGATCATCCTCGCGGTCAAGAGGTATCCGGCGTGACCTTTGGCTCTCATACTGCAAATCGCCTTTGTCCCATCGTTGGCGGTTGCAACGGTATCGAGTCTCATCCTGCAGTTGACCAAACTCTTTTCGCTGGGACCCGAGTTGGCGGGCATGCTCTTCTTCATGAACGACCTTACGAGAGCGACGTTCATGAGGAGCCAGATGGAGAGGGCGTTGATGTAGCTAAAGACGATGCCGTAGAGCTTGAAGGGAACGATGACGCCTTCCCTGTAGTTGAAAGCCTGACCGTAGGCTTGCGGGGATTTGTGGTGTTGCAGGAGACCCCAGGTTCGGTTGACGATTCGGGTGTTGTGAATGGAAAACGTGTTTTGGGCACCCCATTTTCGCCTCTGGTCAAAGTATCTGACGGTGTTGAAGACGAGCGAGGCAGGTTTGGAGATGGGGCTGAGCCAGTCGCCACGTACGCTGAACATCTGCTGCTTTTCGCTGACCATGCTGATGGCACTGGCGAGGGTGCCGGCAGAGAGAGAGTCGGGAAGGTCGTAGGCGCATTCTGCGATCTTGACATCGCTCTTGCCACCGGTCAACTGCTTGACTTTTTGAGCGGCTAGATACGTGCTGAGGTCGAAGGGAAGGCTGTCAAATCCGACGCTGTTGGCGATGACGACTCCTTTGGCTTGAGCTTGGAGGTGGAAGCCGTCGATGCAGTCCTTGTTGAAGCCGGTTTCGCCGCTGAGGTCGACGTAGTGGGTTTCGGTTTCGACGCAAGCCCGGACGACTTCGATGGCTTTGAAAGGTCGATAAGGACCGACGATGTTGATGAGGACTTTGGCCTTGGACGTCATCGATGTGAGAGACTTGTACGAAGATGTTTCGGCTTCGATGACCCCAACGCTATCGGGGAGGGAAAGGTTGGACTTGAGAGAGGAGAGTCGAGACGCCGAACGTCCAGCGACAGCCCAGGTAGGCTTGGCGGGGTGTGCGAGGAGGTATTTGCACACCAGCTGGCCGGTGTAGCCGGTTGCTCCGAATACGACCAGATCGTAGCGCTGCGACATTGTTGCGTCTGGAAAATGGTTAGTGGAAGAGGTGGGAAGGGATCAAGGTGATGATGGGCTGGGGTTATATGTCGTTTGGAAGGCGCTTAGCGAGGAGCGTGTGAAATCGTCTCATGCAGCAGCTCAGCCGCTCCACTTTCCGGATCGTAACTTGTCTGCAACCGCACAAAAGTTCCTGAGGAATTGGCTGGCGTGACAGCGCTCGTGACACTTTTTTTTCCAAGCTGCCGAGCTGCTGACGAATTCCGAATCGTCACCACCACTTATTGTCACATGGCAGCGGAGTTACCGCTTCGTGAAGGTATTGTCACCACACAAGACAATTCTTCCAGATCTGAAGCTTCTGACATCTGGACGGGTGTCACATGGGCAATCTGACTTTGCCCGAATTGCAAGATCTCTAGACGAGGAACATACACGTGGTGGTGACTGTCTATCCCTCTCTACTCAGCTGATGTAGTTGCTCACTCTCTGGTATCACTCTTCCCCACTCTTTGAGAGCAACACGCTCTCGCAGCGTAAGACGTCCCATCGTAGTATCGGCGACGATCATTTTTTGGTTGCATCTTCGTACATGACAGCTCCTCCTACACCCCCAAACCACCGGCACCCACCGCCCCCTTCGCAGCTTCCACGACCCCCTCCAACCCCTCACCCCCCTCACTCCACGCCTCCCAAGCATAGACCACGGCAAACAGCAAAAACAACCCCGCCCCACCCAGTGTTACATGCTTGACGCTGATCCTTCTCGCCAGCCAGCTGCCGGCCAACACCGCCATGCTGGTGCAGCACGCGTGACCTACGATAGTACCTAGGCAGACCAACGCTACGTTGTGGGCTGCGGCTAGCGCTATCGTTGCGATCTGACTCCTGTCTCCCCACTCGCCGAGGAAGGTGAGTATGAACGCCTGAGCGAAGGTGGGGGAGAAGCAGAGACCGCACAAGTTTCGAGTGCCTTCCTTGATACCCCCGAGCTTCTTCTCCTTCTTCTTCGCCGATTGTACGGTGTCCCCCTGTTCGAGCGTATCGAGTTCATGCCCTTCGTCCGCTTCCCCTTGCTCTTCGATCTCCCTCTCGGCCTCCCTCCACTCCTCCTCCATCTCTTCCCCCTTCATCTCCCTCGCATCCTTCAACATCTTCACCCCGAACACCGCGAACAACACTGCTGCCAACCCGTTCGTCCACGACCTTGGCAACAAACTTGGGAACATCACACCCAACATCGCCGAAAGCACGCTCATCACCGCCAACGATGCAAACGCCCCGGAGAAGACGACGAGTTTGCTCTGCCGCATGGAGAGGATCGCCGCGATGAGGAACGTCTTGTCGCCGATTTCCGAGATGATGATCATGAGGAAGCTCGAGTAGAGCGCACGTGGGTCGGCGGAGAAGGCGGTGGCGGTGTACGAGGTGAGTGTGGTGGGGGGCACGGAGCCTGTGAGGCCGGAAAGGAGGGTGGTGTTGGACATCGCCACGTCAACCGGTGATATCGCTTCCATTGTCGGAAAGGTCCAGTATCGTGATAGAACGAGGGAGAGGCGATGCGGTGGACGGATCGTATTGCGGTTTTCAGAAAAGTTGTTGAGTTAAGAGGACCGAAAAAAGCCCTAGTAGCGGCAGATGCTGTATTACGACAGCGCAGCCCTCACCAGAGCCTCTGTGCGTTTGCGTACGGATCTTGTGCTGTTTCGCAGCTTCCACCGACTGAAAGTGAGAGATCAGCAAGAAAGGCTGGATGAAGACGAGAGCTGAGGGGAAAGTTGGATGATGGGAAAGGGAAAGAGGTGAGAAAATCATTCGAGTTGATGATGAGTGTGTTTCGTTCGGCAAATGGAAATCTGTGTGTGTTGGTTCGCGCGTTGCAGTTGAGAGGGACGTGTCACACATATAGCGAAGCACAGCCGGCCAACGGATCCTTCTTGAATTATTTAGGATTACCTAATACACATTGCGAGAGAAGCGGAAGTCGGGGGTGAGAGCTGCCTGCAGTCGAGAGTTTTTTTTGGACGTTAAGAATTTCCCAGCTTGGCTTGTCTTTCTGTCAAACACACGGGTTTATATTCCTTCTGCCAAACACTACCAACACCTGGTATCAACTCTCGATCTCACTTTCCCTCCTCATCGTCAACTCCATCGAGCACTCTCTTCAAAAAACCACCTCCTCACCGGTCTTCCATCGTTTTTTTTCCTCGAATTTTTGCACTTGCCCAACGTCAGCAGTCCACACTCACAATGGAACCAGCACTCCCCCTCCCACTCCGTCTGGACCTAACCCACCCTCCCCACCCAACAGATCACACCACCGTCTCTTCGCACATCTCAGCCTTCCTCTCCTCCTACGCTTCACGAACCGGCACCAGCAATTCCACCTCCAACCCTGATGAAGGGTCTTCCTCGACAACGGGCGGGATTGTCGCTGCGCAGCTGACGAGGCTCATGAACGGCTTGTCCGGTAGGATCGACTACGACGCGTTTGAGAGCCTTATCAGTGGTCTCAACCAACGATCCACTGACGATGCTACCCCGATGGAAGTACTGGAAGATACAGAAGTGAGGGAAGCGGATGTGCAAGGTACAGAAGGTGCGGAAAGCTTCTCCAAACACGACGAGTTGACTTCCACTACCCCGAACATCGACGATAGTCTCCGCGAAAACCCCCTCGATCACCCGCAAGAAAGCCCTTCCAAAAAACACAAGAAGGACAAAAAGGATAGGAAAGAAAAGAAGCTCAAAAAGGAATCTCTCCCATGAAAACACCCTCTCGACACCCCAAGTCCTCTCTGTTCTCGCACCATGTATTTCTACTCGTCTCTTCCTCGTCACACTCACGCACGCATGTTCTAATCCAAAAACTGCTATTCCCCAGAACAAACGAAAAACTTCCCCTCAATCTCCACCACTCACAGGATCATGTCGACCGTTGGGCGTAGAGCAACCTGCCTTTTCGGCTACTTGTCTTTCGCGTTTCTCGTCCACCGCCGACGTTGCCTTTTCTTTCCCCTTCAGGCTCCCGTCGCTGCTGCTGCTGCTGCTGCTCTCGGCGTTCGTATGGAAGCTCGGTGGCGAAGCCTGCGTTCGCTCCTCCCGCCCACTGACACCCGCTGCTACGGCAGGAGACTCGGACCGACTCTCGCTGATCGGCGTCGCACCTAGTCCGCTCGGCATCTCGTCGATCGCAGTCAACTGTCCCGGTGAGGAAACCACCATGGGTCCTCCCATGATACCTCCAGCGACACTGGTGTTGTTGTTGTTGCTGCTGCTGCTCGGCGGCATACCTCCCAGTCCGCCGTGATGGTGGGGCGACGCATGATGCATCGGAAGACTGCTCGGAGGCAGCGTAAGCGTGAAACTCCTTCGTGGTTCTTGTGCTGCCACCTCTGCTTGTTGCTTCGGCGAGAGCGGCTCCATCGCCGTAGGCGGCACGCTGCTTCGTCTCGCCTTCGCCGCAAGAGGGTTGATGGCGAACGACACTCCGGATTGCGTACGTTTGACGCTCGACATGCCGCTGTTGCTTTCGCCTGCTGCGCTGCCCTCGTTGCTATCGCTGCGCTGCCGATTGGTCGTTGGTACATTCATCGACGCACGTGGCGCTCCGGGCGTAGGTGCCGTAGGGTCAGTGACAAACGTGCTGTCGCGGTCCCACGTTTCGTCGTACTGTGACAGGTCGTCGTCCATCATATCCTCCTGTTCCAACTCGGTCGGCAGCAAGATGGCACGATCGATCGCGACCGGTAATCCTCGGTGTCTTCCTCGAATCATGACCGCGCAAACGACCAGCTTGGAGAGCGTGTGGAAGCGTCCCGACAAGCTGAAATTGTCGAAAGGCGTGCCCAAGCTCAATCCGACCGTGCCGTACGCCGAAGTGAGTTCGAACAGACAGCTGAAGATCGTGAACCATCCGTTGGAGCTGGGGTCCTGAATGTCGTTTCGTTCAATGATGCAGATGAGCCACAGCGCAAACCCTAGCCACCAGATATCGAAGGCCAGCTGTCGACGTGCGTGCGATGCGAGGAACGTGCCCCACACTTTTGGATTGTTCGATTCGTGAGGCACCGCGCCTGGTTCCGCATGTTCGTCGACGTACACACCTAGCGACTTTTCCTCGTACACGTTGGTGCTGCGCACCGAGAGCGCAAGCGGGAATGCGGAGAGGTACATCATAACGACGTACAGGAACTGCACCGCAGGAGCCAGCGCCAACAGGCTCACCACCGTGAAACCAGCGGCACGCACCGCTATCGACTGGAACAGGCCATCAAAGACTCGGATGCTGAGCGTGATCGACTCAATGACGGGGTTGCCGATGTCGAGGATCAAAAACGCGAGCCAATCGATCGAGTTGAAGAGGACCAGGACGCACAGCAGGAACCAGGTCTGACTCGAGGGAAAGAGGTAGACAAAGCATCGACGAGGATGGTCGAGCAAGAACCGCAACGTCTCGTACGCCCTCGAAGTGGAGGGCACGCACAATGAGATGAGCCAGATGAAGAAACGTAGGAAGATGGGGAAACCGGTGTTGCCTGCCAAGATCAGGAAGCCCATGGGGATGAGCAGGAAGTAGGCGTCTTGCATCTGTGTCATGCTCGTATCGACGAGCGACATGCCCGTGTTCGAGTAGGCCGAAATCACTTGGAAGAACCAGAACCAGGTGTAGTCTGGCTTGTTCTCACCCTGAGACTCGAAAGGAGGACGGTACTTTCGGAAGGCGCTGCTGCTGATGTAAGGGGCCACGAGCGTCACCATGCCGAGGTTGACAATGAGCCAATAGGCGGGCACGAGCTTTGCCAGCAAGTCGAGCGCACGGTATTCGACGCCGCCAAGTTCATCACGCTGAGCTTCGGTGAGCGAATGGAAGCGCGAGTTGCCGGTGACGGTGGCATCGAAGGAGAGGTAAGGCGCTGGTTTGGTGGCCGTCTCGGTGAGACCTCCGCCAGAACGCACGGATGTAAAGGTCGAGGTGCGAGGCATGGTCATTGTTCTCTGGAAGCGCTCCTGCACGCCGGGTGCAGCCTTCTTGATGGCCATGCCGGCAAGCTCTAACGGTGTAGGGAACCCACCAAAGCCACGTTGCTTGGAAGAAGTCTGTGTGCGTGCGAGCGGGACGCCGGTTCTGCCATTGCTGAGGCGTCCAGAGACGTAGGAGCGTCCTGTGACGGTGCGATTGAAGGTCGTGTTGCGCTGACGCAAGCCGCCGCCAGGATTGATGGCGTTGCCGGTGGTGTAGCCCTGTGTCGGTTGCTGTTGTGAGTCGGCGGCGGAACGATAGTCACTGGGGACTGCAAACTCGACGGTCTGGGCACGCGGGAACATGTCGGGCTTCTCGTGGGTTTTGTAGGTGTGCAACAGACCCGTATCGGAGCCACGTCTAAAATGCGACTGAGGCGGGTCCGAGACTCGTCTGCTCCGCCCAGGCGACGCGTGATCCGGGAACCTTGCGCGCAGAGGAGGCGAATGCGGTGCATGTTCAAGCTCCTCCTCTTCTTGGTCTGCTACAGCCTCCTCATCCGAATCAGCGTCTGGGTCGTGACGGTGGTCGAAGCGCGGAATTGAGAATCTCTTACGAGGCGGCTGGGCTGGGTTCGGATCGACCTGATCTTCTTTGGTGTTGGTAGATGGCACTGTGTCGTTGGGGGCCGAGATGCGGATGCTGGTCTGGTGGTTGGGATCGTCAGAGAAGACTGATGGGCGTCGGTCGTGCTCGGAATTGAGGATGCTGACTCCGGGCTGCGCAGGTGCAAAGATGGGCGAGCTTAGCGGCTCCGGCTCCTCTGTGAGTGCTGCGCCTGTTGGCTGATTAGAGGCTTCGGCTGCAGCGGGATCGGGAATAGTGTTTGACGGGTCACCGGCCGAATTGATGAGGAAGGCAGGCCCATCGATTCGACGGATCATGTCTGCTCGCAGTGGTTTGCGCTTGCCCTTGCTCTTCTGTTGTCTGTTCTTTTCGATGCGACGCATTTCAATATGACCGCTGGAGCTGCTGTCGGTGCGATCTTGATCTTCAGTGTCGCTGACCGTGGTAGCACTGTCGGAGGATTTGAGACCTACCATGCGCTGGATCTTAGCGATGTTGTGTCGACGTTCCTTGCGCTCGTTTTCCTCGACGTCGTGCATACGCTTGCGAACCTTGGCGCTGCGTCGAACGACGCGATCGAACTTCTTACGGAAAAAGCTTCTACGGATCCAGATCATGGTGACACTGACGGCGGAGATGTTGCCAAAGCACATGAGGATGAAGAGGATGGCTTGCTGACCTCCATTTGCGGTGCTGATGTTGAAGGTCACCAAGCCAGTGACAGTCATGGCAGAGACGCAGACGTACAGGGAGTCGATGAACTTGATGTGGTTTTCGCCGTTGCAAGCGTAGAAAATGGCGGCGGCAATGAGGGGCGTGAAGGTGAAGACGAGAACGTGCACTCGGTAAAAGTTGAGATGCTTGCCGCACCATCGTCCGACGGAGCGGAGCCTGGTGCGGGGTGCTGTCGCCTGCGAGCTCGAAGTGAGGAAGTTGTCCAGCATGGTGGGATCGCTTTCAGGATTTTGAGCTGAGATGCGATTCAGTGGATTGAAACGGTGCTGCCGAGAATGACAGCTTCAAAGGTCATCGAACGCTCAGCATGGTTGTGTGTGCGCGTGTGTGTATGCGGAGAGGAAGATAATAAGCTTCGAGAGAGAGAGCAGGAGAAGGCGGTGCTACGGCGTAATGAATGTGCTGATTTGTCGAATGAAGCTGGATGAGCCGTCGTAATGGCTGAGGCAGAACGGATGTCGCGAATATGCCTGGATGGTCGTGAGAAGATGATAAGAAGGTTGTCGCTTCTTCCGAGCGGATCACAGAGCCACAACCAATGGCAACGGGAACCGATCCGAAGCGATGCGCGAAGAGAGGGTGATGGTGTCCGACCAATGCTTGACGGACAGTCCGATCAATGAAAACACACATTCTCTCTCTCACGTCGACAGAATATGTGACGATGCGAGCAAGTGAGCGAGAATCGCCGCTAGCGCTGGATAAAACGCCAGCTATGTTAGCAGCCAGCCACTGGACCAGTCACAAAGTCCACAGAAGCCAAAAAAGAAAAGTTCGAGGTGGAGCGACCCCGCTGCAATGCCTGTGTTCATTTTTAATTCAGAATTCCCGCGCGGCGTCTCGACGTTTTGGCTGTGGACGTCATGGGCGTCCTGACAGCTTGGCTCCAGGCCGACACTAACACGGACCTGCGGGCCTGCGGGCTGAAGATCGTGTCGCTTTCCTCCAGGCACAACCGCTGCGCGTGTTGGTCTTGACACAATTCCCCTGAACCCACTCTTGAGGTTCTTGGCACCTCTGTTCGATCTTCCACACGCTTTCCATCAGTGGTCTCTAAGCGCTCATTGACTTGCTCTACGGCTGCTGAGCGCTACACCTTGGCTGCAAACGAGAAGCTGTGCTGTGTGAGCGGCGGCCAAAACAACGCAAAGCAGGAAAAGAACCCGAGCTGCATGGCAGAAAAAATTCATGCAGGAGCAGGCGGGGGCCGCCGTGGTGAAGGCAGCTCGCAGTTGTCAGTTTTCGACGCCAGGATGGTCGGAGATCGCCTTTCCCCTGTGAGATAAAAAATTCTGGACCCTATAATTTTCACTCTGCAAATGTTAGTCCGTCATTCGTCGGCCGTGTCAAGGCTCGACATCTGTGCCGATCGTTCTGTTGGTATACACTAGGATCGGTCCATCGCAGTGCACTGCAGCAGCGCGGAGAGCATTCGGCTTGAAGCGACAGACCTCACGCTGTAAGTCAGCTCGTGGCGCCAGCACAGCCAATCGGCGGTGTTGATGATGCTGCAGTGTGATGAACTTGCGTAAAAGGTTCAACGTCGTCACACGTCGAGCCACGTCGCTGTTTAGCCTCAACGAGACCATGAGGCTACCAGTTAGAGCGCATTCGCTGGTCGAGATCCTCTAGAGCGCTGAAACAGTTTCGAGCCCCGAGTGATGCCACAGACTGATATCATGTGTTTGCGATGGTCGCCCTCGGTCTCCCTCTCATGCCGAAGGCTCGGTTACAATCAGACGAGCTTCATTGGAGACGACTTCATGAGCGGTGCGCTGTCGGTGGCAACACTCGACCGTGTTGCAACTCGATTCAGAAAAGGGGGGTCGTGCATGCAATCAGATCGCTTCTGCCCTACACTCTTATCCATCCTTGCGAGCCTGTAGGCAACCATGATGAACCTCAACCCCACACTTCATGTCGTACAAGAGATCGTCGCTGATGGGCCATTCACGTTCACGGAGAGTACATTCTGATCGTGGAGCAATCTTTTTGTCTCAAAGAGTAGCCTCGCCGCGAAGGAACCTATCATCAATTCCACGGAACGCAGGGTATTGTCTGCGCTCGCTGTTTTGTTGCGGGGCGATTGACCGGGGTCATGCTAAACATGAACAGACTTGCACGCTCAGCTGCATCACAGCACGCTTCAGATGAAGCGTTGCCGTCTACCGACTAATGAAGCGGCCAAGTGGGCATGTTTGTCGTCAAGGACATTTGTAAACCGACCCACCTCACAGCACATCCACCGACACATTTCCTCCGCAACCAAATTAGGCGTTTGATCCGGCTGTCCCTTCAGCCCTTCAGCCACCGCACCGCAGCTGCATAGTCAGACGGATCATTATGGCAGCCACATTGCTGCTGCGCCGGCCTCGCTCGATACTTCCAGACTGACATGAGCTATAAAGTTCCACCTGATTGGGCCCAAATGGAACCGTCTCCGTCCTTTCACCCTCTTCCCTTCTTCTGGTTTGTACACACAATCTATCCTCCCTCTCTTTCCTCTTCCTTTTCTCTTTCTCAAAGATGGTGAGCTCCAGGCTCGCCCTCGTGCTCATGCTCACCGCTGGCGGTGTCATGAGCCGTTCCTCTCACGATACGCAGCGGCTGGACCGCCTCGTTCGACGTCAAGGTCCACCCGGCGGCGGTAAGCATGGTGGTCCTCCTGGTGGTGCTCCTGGCGGCGCTCCGGGAGGCCAACCAGGTGGTCAGCCAGGTGGTCAGTCAGGAGGCTTTGGCTCCGGCGGCACTGATCCTCTCACGCATCCTGCTGGTTCGTCTGGAGCCGGTGGCGGTGACGGCGGATACGGCAACGGTGGTACCGATCCACTCAGCCATCCCGCTGGCGGAAGCGGTGCCGGTTCAGTCGTGTCCTCCTCCAGCGGCGGTCAGATGCACTGGGCCACCGACGCTTCCGGTATGACCGGCGAGGAGCTTGTCAAGACGCTCCCCTCCGGCTTCTTCCTCGGCTCTGCCATCGACAATCCCGACCTCAAGGATCCCATCGTAGCTCCACTCGCCAAGTACATGCCCTTCGTCACACCAGGAAACTCGCTCAAGATGCAATTCGTCTACGAAAGCGAACAGTCCTGGACCGAGCTCCTCAACGGCGTCACCAAGGCCAACCCGGACACCAAGATCAAGTGGAAGTACCACACGCTCATCTGGGGTGCCGAACAGAACAAAAAGATGATGCAGCAGTCCTTCAGCAAGGAAGCCATGATGAAGACCATCACCGACTTCGTCAAAACCAAAATGTGCCCCAAGATCATGAAGGAGGCCGACTTCTGGGGTATCGACGTTCTCAACGAGGTCTTCGATGACAGCGGCAACGGCTTCAAGAAGAACGGCTACTTTGAAGTCATCGGTGAAGACGGTTACAAGGAGGTGCTGAAGCTCGTCAAGCAGGAGTGTCCCAGCTACAAGATCATCGTCAACGACTACGGTATGGAGTCGATGAATCCCAAATCGAACTTTGCCTTCAAGACGATCAAGTCGTGGCTCGCCGAAGGTGTACCTGTCGATGTTGTCGGTCTTCAGTTCCACATCCAGCTCACCAACAAGTACGAGGACATGCTCGCCTCCATCAAGCGCTGGACGTCCGAGTCGATCCCGGTCGTGCTTTCCGAAGTCGACATTCCGGTCAATTTGCCACCTTCGCAGTCGGATCTCGAAAAGCAGGCCCAGCAGTACGGAAACGTTGTGCAGGCTGCTCTTGAAGGTGGTGCGTTTGGTTTAACTGCGTGGGGGATTGTCGATAGCCACACCTGGTTCGGTACGCAGTCCGACCAGGGTGTAGGTCACGGCAAGACGGGAGCTCCTCTGCTGTTCGACGCCAAGGGCAAGCCGAAAGCCGCTGTTGCTGCGATCGTCGACGTGTTCAAGAAGTGGGGCAGCAAGCCAGTCGGCATCAAGGGCGGCAGTGCCAACGATCTTGGCAAAGGTGGCGGCTCGTCATCGTCTTCGACCGGGTCCGGCTCTGGTTCTGGCTCGACCAGCTCTGGTTCGACTGATGTTGGTTCGACTGGCTCTGGTTCAACTGGTTCGACTGAAGGCGCTGATGTTGGCTCTGGTTCTGGATCCGGCTCTGGTTCCAATGGCTCTGGTTCTGGATCCGGCTCTGGTTCCAATGGCTCTGGTTCCAATGGCTCTGGTTCCAATGGCTCTGGTTCCAATGGCTCTGGCTCTGACGGCTCTGGCTCGAGCACTACCCCTGGTACGACCGGCTCCGGCTCTACCGATCTTGGCTCTGGCTCAACTGGCACGACTAACCCCAACATCGACAGGGGCCCGCCTGACACCGGCTCCTCTGACCCTAGCCCTGGATCTTCCGGCTCTGGTTCGTCTGACCCAGGCTCATCTGGTTCTGGTTCGACTGGTACTGACGTTCCTGGCGTTGGCTCTGCATACGGAGGCGGCTCTACTACCGATGCCGATGCTGGGGGTGGAACAGGCGGCGGATCTTCTGGAGGTGGTACTTCTGGCGGAGATACTTCTGGCGGTGGTGCTCCTGGCGGTGGTGCTCCTGGTGGTGCTCCGGGTGGCATTATGCCCGGAGGCGGACCTCCTGGTGGAATGCCGGGTGGTGGCGCCGGCGGTGGATCCTTCCCTCGTGGCATGCCTGGTGGTCCTCCCCACGGTGGTCCTCCCGGAGGCATCCGCGGCGGCCCTCCTCACGGCTGGGGCGGCGAACACGGTGGCTGGGGCGGTCAGCAGGGTGGCTGGGGCGGTCAGCATGGCGGATGGCAAGGACATTGGGGTGCTCCTCAGGGAGGTCCTCCCGGTGGTATGCCCGGTGGTATGCCTGGTGGAATGCCTGGTGGAATGCCCGGAGGAATGCCTGGCGGTCCTCCCCAGGGCTACAGTCCCAAGCACCGTCGCGCCATGGCTGCTCGTCGCCGTCGCTAACGGAACAACGTCATCTGGCTCTACTGCCCTCGCTGTGTCGAAACATTGCTTCTCACTTGCCCTCTACCCTCGTCTGCTTTGTCCGTTGACGTACATTCGCAATCCTACACACATTCTCTCTCTCTTGTGCTGCGTTACGAGTCTGTTGTGTGGAAGATCTGCTGTCACGTAGTGGTTGACTCTATTGCCTGGCCGGACTAGCAGCCCGATCGAGGCACTTTCTATATCGCGCCTACCCCACTCACGCCTTCTTCTTGCCCACCCTGCCACCCCCCGCTTTATACTCCTTGATCCTCTTCACCACCGGGAACCATCCATTCTGCAACCTAAAGTTGCCCACGTCCTCCTTCTCCCCCACGCCCAGCTGGCTACCCGCTGTGATGAGACAATACGCACCCCAACCGGTCAGCACGTGCCACCAACCGTGTCCCTCCAACAGCACTGCTGCTGGATAGCCGACTTTTTTCCTGGCCTGTCTCAGCTGGTAGCAAAAGATGTTGTCGACGTTCCAGATCGCAAAACCTGTGAGGAAGACGATTGCACCGAAGAGGTACAACTTCTGAATTTCCTTCTTGCGTTGTTTTCCTGCAGCGGTAGAGTTGTGTTGGGAGCTGTTCCGGAGGAGGTAGATGACGCGTACAGTGGAGACGATTTGAATGCTGGCGTAAGCGACTTGATGGAACACTGGATTCCCATTCCACACGTAAACCACCGTGATCCACACCACCAACAGGGTCAACGTCAACGGCAACAACAACCTGAACCTCGGCTTCCCGTATCCCTTGGACGTTTCGCAGACACAGTAGGTCAACCATGCAGAAGTGTAGATCATCGGCAGTTCATCCAGCAGCTGCGTCCAGTAGAGCAAGGTTCCGTGGAAGAGTGCGGAACCGAATCCGACGAGTGCGACGCCGAGATGACATATTGACCATCGAAGCGGAAGGCGTTCGCGACGCGAGACGTGAAAGCCGTACAGGGAGAGGGCGATGAAGAAGACGTTGGTGACGGTGTTGACGGGTTCGGCGACGTAGGGCGAGAAACGGTATTTCTGTTCGCACCAGTGGAGAGTGGATGTTATGGGTCCCCAGTAGCCGTGGGTGGGGTCTGTGGGGTCGCGATACCACGACATGGTGTCAGGGGATAGTCGCAGTGGTGATGGCGGCAGAGTGAGAAGGAGAAGGAGACGCTTTCACGGAGACACACCGAACCGAGTTGCACAACACGCTCGGATCACACCCGAAACGGGGGCGCCTTCTCTTCTTCCGCAAATCGCAAAATTGCAAAGCTCTAAATAAAAAATGCGGGGTTTTGCTCCGCTCTCCTCTCCCTCTCTCATCTCCATCTCCCTTCGTCCTCATCATCACCATCTTCCCGCCATGACACCATCCCCCTCACCAGCCTCAGCCTCAACATCCGCCCTCCCTCCCCCATCCTCGGACCGCAAACCCAAACGCAAACGCGTCTCTCGAGCGTGCGACCAATGCTTCCTCAAAAAGGACCGATGCGACGGTCTCCAACCCATCTGCACCTTCTGCACCACCCTCTCGCGCACGTGCACCTACGATCGACCCGAACGAAAACGCGGTCCCACCCAAGGACTGAGGCCTAGACTGGAAGCGCGCATCGCTGCGCTCGAGACGGTGTTGGGGTTTGTGCTGGAGCGTAATGAAGTGGATGTGGGAGGGTTGAAAGGTGCGGGAGAGGGGGAGAGGGAGAAGTGGAGGAAGAACTGGTGGAAGAGTACCGTGAGGGAAGGGTTGGAGCGCGAATTTGGGTTGCGAGAAGATCTCGTCTCGAACACCGCAGCGGGATTGGTGGGGAATGAAGTCAAACTGGATCGAATCGACAAAGTCGACGATGAATCGGACCAGGATTCAGACGTAGACCTTGCCCTCCCCCCCACGCATCAACCCCCCTCCTCCTCCTCCATCACCGCTACCGCCATCTCCCCACCCAAAACGACCACAACCACCACCACCACCTCCAATCCCACCAACAACGACGACGAGATCTCAGACTCGGACTCCGAATCCCACTTCGCCATCCCCCTCCTCTCCTCCGGAATCGGAGGCTCCTCCCTCAACCGCGGTCTGGTTCCACGCGGTGCAGATCCCAACGCCGCACTCGGCGGATTCGAGATCGAATTCGGCGGAAATCAGACCGACGAGGATTGGGTCAGAAGCTTCGTCCCTCCCAAACACAGAGGTCGACACGAGCAGAGAGGGTCACGCTAATCCGCTACGAAGGACAAAGATCCGCTTCATGTTTGTATTACTATACGGGTTTTCGACAACTCCTTTCCTTGTCCAGATCTGTCTAGCAGAAGCACAAAAGCGACATCTTGCCGTCACTTCCTATTCCTTGACAAGCTGCAAAAACGCCTTCCATTCGTCACTCTTGATCTTGTATCCTTCCACATCGTCATCAGGAAACCTCCGCTCCCTCACCGCCGCAGTGTATGCCTGTACAGCAGCCACTCTCATCGCACCAATCGAAGTTCCCAAGGGTAGACTGAAATTCCTCACGAATTTCGGCGCTGGTGGCGTCAACTCGCTCATCTTCGGCAGCGCCGCGGTCTCTGCGCCACCTCCATTTCCTGAATCGACCTCGGCGAGCTGCGCCAACACGTGGCCTGCACCGGTCAAGTCGCCGATCATGTCGTTCATCACCAAAATCTGTCCGTCGGTCTTGCTCCCTGCTCCAATGCCGATCGTGGGGATGCTGAGCTTCTTGCTGATATGCTCGCCGACACGCGTTGGAATGCACTCGAGGACGAGCGAAAAGCATCCTGCCTGTTCGAGCGCAAGAGCCGCGTCGAGCATCTCCTTGGCTTGTTGCGCCGTCCTGCCTTGTAGACGATAGCCAGAGGTGGAGCCGACTCGTTGTGGTTGTAGACCGAGGTGGCCCATGACGGGGATCCCGTGGTCGGTGAGACGTTGGATGAGAGGGATGGTCTCGTAAGACCCTTCGATCTTGACTCCGTCTACGCCTGATTCCTGGATCAATCTCACCACTGCAGCGACGCCAAAATCGAGAGAGCCGAAAGTCGCACCGAATGGCATATCTGCGATCACGAGCGGAGGCCGAGGCAGGTCTACACCGTCCAGCAGAGCCGCAGTGGAGAAGAGGGGTGCGTCAAGTCCACGCTTGACCGCTTGACAGTGATGGATCATCGCTTCTAGCGACAGCGGTTGGGTCGAGGTGTGGCCGAGAGCGACATTGGCGAGCGAGTCGCCGATCAAGCACAGGTCGATGTCAGCGGATCGGATCGAGAGAGCCGTGGGAAAATCGTAGGCGGTGAGACAGACGATGGGGACGCTGCCGTCCGGATGATGCTTGAGCGCTTGGAGGTCTGCGATGGTCTTGCTGCGAGGCGGAGACGGGATGGCGGTCAGAGCCCTGCCTTTGCCCTTTGCAGCAGCAGAAGCAGCAGCGGGCGAGTCGTCGGCATTCACGGCTTCGACAGCTCCGGCTGGCCATGAGCTAAGTTTGGGTGTGCAAGTGCCGAACCTTCTCTGCCTGTTCAAACCAGAGATTGAGCCTGCTTTGACAGGCTTTCGATTCGGCAGTGGTGCGGCCATGGTGCGTGATGCTGCCACCGTCGAGTAGGAGCAGGAAGGTGTCGCAACAATGCCGCCTCTGCCGACATACTGTCGAAGTTGCTGCCTAGCCAGCCCGCCGGCTGTAGACGCCATGTTTGCTGTTCCCGCTGCTTCTGCTGCAACCCGATGCTTGAACGAGCCGGAATATCTAGAGGACGGGAGAGCAGTGGAAGGGGGATGAATTCTGGTGGAGGAGCGGTGATGATGGGTGAGAGGACGGAAGAAACATCGGAGTGGACCCGACTTTCAGCTGGTCTATTTGAACCTGCAAGCTGCTTCTGGCAAGGTCCGTGTGATCCACGCCTTTTTTTCCCCTACTGGCCACCTCGGCTATCATGCTACAAAAAAAAGCCAAAGTGACGTTGGTTGGTTGCTCTTCGCGTCTCCTGTTCTCCGCGGTGCTGCGCTTCTTATTTTTTGGGCTCTCGCTTCTCCACACTTGGAAGGAAAGAATTGCCGACAAGGAAAAGGAATTCACCTGAAATTTCAGCAAAATGCGACCAACTTTCCGCAACGAATCCGGGACGAAAAGTGAAGCTTATCCGGTCCGCAAAAAGCATTGCGACGCCGGAAAAGCCGAAGTCGACGAACCGACCGACTGACTGTACTGACTCACCTGGTTGACTGAGCTCTGGCAGACAGACACGACAAGACAGGCAGGCGTGTGTTGCAGCTGCTACGCCTTTGATGCTTCTGTGCAGAGTACGTCGGAATCTCGAAGCTTTCCCACGCTTGACCGCTGAGCTGAACGACCGTCGATTTCAATGCACGACGAGAGTGGGAGAAAGATGCAGCACTAGCACGGATCGAGCCGACAGAATGACCACGTTCCGAGATGAGAAGAAATGAGACATGCCTGCCACGACGAAGCGCGAATCACTTCCGACTTCTTGCGCTTCCACCCCCCGTCCAAGATGTCGCGCTCGATGGTCAAATGAAATGAAACGCTGTCGCAGCAATGTGTCGAGCGCATGACGTCCCGCTGATGACAGTGCGCAAACTCAAGGTCTACGACCACGAGGGGATGCGGGTCGTGCTGTCAATCACAGAACAGAGGACGAGCTGCTGTGCTGCAAGCTAAAGTTTAATTAGCTTTAAAGTCGCCGGCGCTGTTGTTCGACGATACGCAGGTTGTCTTCTGAGTTCAGGGCCTCACTCCGTTCCCAAAGAAGCACCAACACCTTTGTCAAGGCACTAACAGGTAGTTGCGGGTAGCCGCGCCACAACACCGGCATCGCAGAAGGGCACCGCGATGTGCTAGCAGAGACACTGTAGTGTGCGGCAGAGACAAGCTAGGCGTAACAAGCGAGCTGCGAGATGGCTTTCGTTCGCCCCCCGCCCCGTTGCGGAGCGCCACAGCCTTGTGTATGTGTGTCTGTGTGTCTGTGTGTGTTAGCTTCGCCTTCGGTTGGTCTTCCTTCTTTTCGCCAAATCTGCTTTTCTCTTCCTCTTTGCAGCTTTCCAGGGCTAAGTAGTCAGCTCGGCTATGTTTGCTCCAGACTCTCGCATTTTCCGATTTTGGCCCGTGGGGAGACTCTCAGCGCTTCGCTTTTGCATTTTGGCGCGGAAAAGCTACCACCAGCAGCCCTTGAGCCACCAACCTGCCCGAAGCCGGCAAAAGGCGATTCGCTGCGCTCCGTTAGGCTGCGCGGTAAAATTGATGGTTGCGATCCGTGCCACCTCATCTTTTTGACCGACGCTTCGGCACAGCCGCATTACGTTCTCAACCGTCGAAGCTTCCTTGGTTGATCGGAACCACCACAACTCGCTCACACACACACCCCTTTGTCACCATCTACCTTCTGAAGGTGGCGTCGACAAGGTATCGCATCACTGTCATTCCGCTCAACTGCTCGCATCGTCCATTGTCTGCCACCGCTACTCGGGTCGTTGCCTCCTTGCACTTCGTCGTAGCCCTCCTGCACTTCGAACCACGCCACGTCGTCAGTTTTCGGATTTCTCAATCCTAGCAAGCCATCCGAACCTTGAGCGGAAGTGCACTGCGCAGCCTTGATTCATTTGGTTGGTCGCCGTGACCGCCATCCGTCGGCGCATCGGCAACCATGGTGGACTCGACGACCGTCGACTACCTTCATTCGCCAGGCTACCGAGGCAACCTCACACCGTCGCAGACGCTGGCATTGTTCAAACTTTGGCGTCGCTTCCTCCGACTGTGCGAGATCACATCGCACTCTTCCGACTCTATCGGCGCCGCTACCGATATTCCGCAACCCACCGCGGCCTCGCGCAGCTCGTCGGATTCACTTAGGCGCAGCCTCGGTCGAAGGGCACGCGCAGCGGCTTCGGAACCGGTCTCGCACAGCTCGTCTGCGTCCGTATCTCATGAGAACCTGCAGGCAGCGGGGCGTCTCGATCCCAACGCCATCCCTAAGGATGACAAGCTCAAGGAGCATCTGCGCCATCTCGAAGAGAGCAAGGACATGCAGGCTTTCCTGCTCAAGTACGGCGGCGCAGCATTGCGGCGCGAGTTCTGGGCCATCGTCAAGGGCGAGCATCCGGACGCTTACATGCTCCGGTGTCTGCGCGCACGCAAGTGGGACGTCGACCGTGCCCTGGCCATCATCGGTTCCACCTGCGCGTTTCGTGTGCAGTACAACATTTCGGGCATCATGAAAGACGCCGAGCTCGGACTGACTAAAACGCGTGGTGGATTCAACATTATGAACAACGGCATTTCCTACGTTCGAGGAGCCACAGCTGCGGGCGAGCCTGTCTACTTCATCGAGGTGGGTTCGCACTACTCGTCGAACCAGACAGCAGAGGAGCTCAAGCGAGGCGTCATCTTGCTGCAGGAGAGCTTGCAGCTGCTCATGCCCCCACCCGTCGAGCGCAAGGTGGTCATTTTCAATCTCAACAACTTTGGCATCCGCAACATGGACTGGAGCATCGTGCTCTTCATGGCCAAGACCATGGAGTCGTTCTATCCCGAGACGTTGGCGCGCGTCTACGTGCACGGCGCGCCCTGGATCTTCAAACCCATCTGGAGTATCTTGCGTCCGCTGCTGGATCCGGTCGTCAGGGATAAAGTCCATCTTACGTGGAAGGTAGAGGAGTTGCAGGATCATGTGCCAGCAGAGCATCTGCCAAAGGACAGCATGCATGGACAACTCGACTGGTGTTTCAGCTATCCGGCACCGAGCGAGGACGAGAATGACATTCAGAAGGATACGGAGAAAGCGGAAGAGCTGGACACTTCATATCGAAACGCATGCATCGAGTTTGAGTATGCGACGCGTGCGCTTGCACGTGCATACGGGGATGCTGCGCTCGCCGATGCCCAGGGGAACGGAGTGCGGCCCAAGTTCGGGCGTGCGCACAAGGACGGCTCAACGCCTACCGAGGGGTGGGAGGACGACGATGACTGGGAGCCCGAAGGCGTGGCGAGCCTGCGTGCGAACCGCGACATCTTGGCGACCAAAGTGCGAGTTGCTTGGCTCAGGCTCAAACCTTATGTGGTCGGCACGCTCAAGTACGATCGATTAGGTGTTCTGGACAGGGAGGGCGTGATCCGATGGAAGTACGACACTATCGATGGCAAACACGAGGAGCAGGTGCTGGGCGAAGGGACGTCGCTTTCGGCGCTGGAGCGCAACCTGGCGGAACTGGATGCCATCAATGCGCAGACCCAGACCAAGGGTAGTGGCGCCGCTACGGCCAAGACGCATGCTTCACGGTCTCGCTTGAACGAGGGTAGCGGCGCAGGGCGATCGCCGCTGCACAACGGCGGCTCTCACACCAACGGGAGCAAAGCAGCAATGGCAACTACGACACCAGCGCAAGCTCCGCTGACGACCGCCTCGACCGCCATGGCCAGCTCGACGGCGCACGAACGCCCGTCGACAGGAGAGGCAGAAGGCAGACCTAGCTCGGCAGCCATGACTGCGATATCTAGGATGGACAGCACGACCGACAGCGCATTCCAGGAGGCTATCCCCATTCATCCGAGTTTGTTGGAAAAGTTGGGCAAGGCGCGCGATGCTGATGCCGAGGTGGCCGAATTGCCCAAGACCTAGCGAGCGAGCACGGAGCAGAGCGTCATTGTTTCTTGACTGTACTGCGCAGACATTGCTAATGTAGGACTGCAATACCGATACCATGTGATCTCGTGGCTGTTCTCGTGTCGTGTGCAGCCGAATGTGTGTGTTGTGGGACTCGATGCGCCGAATGAAATGGCGGCGCAGAAACGCGGGAAGCAAAAAGAAAGGTGCTGGGAAGGCGTTGCTACAGAAAGAGAAAAAAGTGGACCCTGCATGTCGGTATGAATTGGTGTTCGACTCGTTACCACCATCGCTTCGCTCACCCTGCACCGCTCGACACACTGGCACTCGAGGTATCTCATACATCTTTCAAGATTCAGTCGACACTCTCGATCACTCGCACACGCCTAGGTTGTGTTGCAGCAAGTCGCATTCGCCCTACGCCTCTGCCTAGCGGTTCTGGATCTTGGATCGGCTGCTTCCGAAGCACACACACCACTACCTCGGTTCGACGGTCGCTCATCTCCCGTCTCACATCCGTCTTCGCTTCGTCACCATCCGACGTCGCAATGTCATCTTCGTCGTCGTCGTCGTCATCGTCGTCGTCGTTGTCGCCGATACCTCCACCGCCGGCAACGCGGAAGTTGGGCGCGTCGGATGGACCGTTGGTGTGGATCGATTGCGAGATGACGGGGTTATCGGTGGAAAGGGGGGATCGGTTGTTGGAGGTGGCGTGCATTGTTACGGATGGAGAGCTGAATGCGGTGGATCAAGGCGTTAGTTATGTCGTTTCCACCGAGAAGAGTGTGCTGGACAATATGAACGAATGGTACGTTTCCTTTCCCCTTTACCCCCCTAATCCTCTTATCCTGTTGCTTTTCCACTAACCCGCTTTCTTCTTTAGGTGTATCAACCAGCACTCTCTGTCCGGCCTAACCAGTGCTTGCCTTTCCCCTCCGCCCTATTCCCACCCACACGCACTCGTCCGCACCGCCCTCCTCGCCTACATCCGCGATCGCATCCCCACACCCTCCACCGCCTGCCTCGCAGGCTCCACAGTCCACGCCGACAAATCCTTCCTCAACCTCGAAATGCCCGAACTCATCTCCCACCTCCACTACCGCATCGTCGACGTCTCCTCCATCAAGGAACTCGTAAAACGCTGGTATCCCCAACAACCCCCCTGGAAAGGTAACAAGGAGGGCAAGGGTTCCCATAGAGCTCTCGCCGATATCCAGGCGAGTATCGACGAACTCAAGTGGTACAGACAACACGTATTCAAACCCTGAAGTCACACACATCGAAAGCATTATTTTATCTCTAAACTTGGATTACTCTACCACACAAGCGCACCCCATCTATCCCGCTTTCAACGCTCACATCGAGCTGAGCAACGCCTCCCTAGCACGCTTCTGGTTCGCCTTGAGCGTCTCATTCTCCTGCTCCAAATGTCTGATCTGCGTATCTCGCTCCTCCACTGCTGTTCTCAGCTGCTCGATCTGCGCTCGTAGATCCGCCACCTCCTTGGAAGCGGAGACGCCGTTGCTGGTCGATTTCGACTCCGAGGAGGGGGTGGGAGTCGACTGTGCAGCTGGTGCAGCCGCCGCTGCGGGTGCCGGCGCAGGGGAAGGTTTGGTGGGCGAAGCAGATCTTGCCGGAGTCGATGACGCCACTGGTGCAGCTGCGGGTGCTGGTGTTGGTGCAGAGACCGGTTTGGTAGGGCTTGCTGCTCTCACCGGAGTCGCCGTCGTCGCAGCCGCTGAAGTGGCGGTAGGAACGCTACCACTGCTGCTAACACCCCTTCCGGTTTCCAAACTCACCATGTTCCTCGGCGCCCTCTTACCCTCGAAGAACTCCTTGCTGGTCAGCGCGGGCTCGGCGCTAGGTGCAGGCGGGAAGATATCGCTCTGGAAGCCTTCCGCCTTCCTAGGCACGCAGAAGGAAACCGGCTGGATGGTGGTACCGGTGATCTTGTACGCCTTGGCAATCTCGTTCTCGTCCGTGTTCAAGAATCTCCTGCCGACAAAGGTGAGGCCACGCTGCGGCTCGCTCGACTTGGATTCGGTCAAGTAGTGCAGCTCGTCGTTTTCCAGCTCGTAGTATCGAATGTTGCCATCTCCCTTTCCAGCCAAGAAGACAATGTTGTTGTCGCTCCAGAAGGGCATGATGATACCGCTGGATGTGTCGAGGGTGATCTGCTTGAGCGGGCCGTTGGCGAGGTTGTTGGTATCCCAGAGGAACATTTGACGATCGGACATCTTGGAAAAGCCGGTGGTGATGGCGCGGTCCTTGTCGCCGCACCAGATGACACGAGCGCCCTTGATTCCTCCGTGCGAATCGGCGACCTGTACGGGGTTCTCGCCTTGACGCGGGTCGAAAGTGCGGATCTTTCGATCGCGCGAGGTGGCAATCAAGGTGGTGCCTGTCCAGTCCCAGTCGAGGGATTGGATGGTGTCGGTGAATCCGCGCAAGCTGATGCTGGGGGAGGATGCGGCGGTGGAAGCAGTCGAGACGTCAAAGAGCTTGACGACGTGGTCACCGGTGGCAGCCGCAAGCACGTTGGAAGCGGTAGGATGCCAGACCACCTGACCGATCTTCCTGCCTCCACCGGAAACGCGTGCGAGAGGTTGGAAGTCCTTGACGCCGCCGTTTCGCTCCCTCTCCTTGTCGGACCACTCGAGCTGGTCAAAGTTGGCATCGTCGATCTTCCAGAGACCAATGGTTCCGTCATCGGATGCGGATGCGACAAAGTTGTCTTCAAACGGACTGAATGCGGTGTCTAGGACGGTGGCAGTGTGACCGCGGCAGAGTGGGTAGATGTCCGGAAGCTTGCCCGGACGATTGACGGGGAGGACGGCGAAGGCACCACCGCCAGAAGCGTTCCAGTTGATGGAGATGTACTTGCCGTTGGCAGCGACGAGGTTGGTATCCCAGGCATTGTTGGAGACCTTTACGTTTTCGTAGCAAGCCTCCTTCTTGGCGACGTTGGGGTAGACGTGACGGTACTTGGAAGGGCGTACGAACCGACTCATTTTGGACGAGGCGACAGTGTCGATTCGATGCACCAGGATAGGATGGGAGTGGATGGGATAGCAGGCTAAGGGGCGAGTAGGTTGGTGAGGAACAAGAAGAAAGGGGACTGTGTGAGGAGAAAGGTTGGATGGCAGCTCGGCTCGGCTGTGCTGTGCTGTGTCGTGCTGCACTGTACTGTGCTGCACTCTGGCTGAAATCGCTCGGAGGGCTGAATCGGTGAGCTTACTCCGACATGGAATCACATCTGCCAAATGCCTCATCCCTGATCCGTGCGGCCCATCGGCTGGGCCGTGACTTCATTTTCCAAGTTGGCTGACCACCAGTAGTATCGACTTAACACATTCATCCTTGGCGCAGCGCGCTTGTGTGACGGACGGCGAGAGAGAAGAGAAGAACACTCAGACTCGTGTCGCGTTGAGAGCTCAGAATTCGAGTTGCAGAAGAACGCTCAAGCCCGACTCGACTCAGCCTTTGCACCACCCACCACATTCATCGCATTCCACTCCAAAAGACACTGCCAGCATGTCGGGCACAACACAGTGGGAAAACATCTACCATGGTCTTGACACGACCCCCGGCAAGCTCAGAATGTCTCAGGGCGGTCTCGGCTGGAAGCCTTCCGTAGGCGAAGGCAGCACCATCACCATCCCCGCAGACCAGATGGCTTCCTTCCAGTGGATCAGAGTAGCACGAAACTACCAGCTCGCCATCTCCCTCAGCAAGGACAGAGACGCTCCTTCCTCAGCACAGCCAAACCCTCGTCGCACCAACTTTGATGGTTTTGTCCGCGACGACTTTGACCGCCTCTCCTCTCACCTCCGTCAGTACTTCAACAAGCCTCTCGAAACAAAAGAAGTATCCACAAGAGGCTGGAATTGGGGCCAGGCAAAGATCAGCAACCACGATGTCCAATTCTTGGTTCGAGACAAGCTAGCCTTCGAATTGCCACTCTCACACCTCGCCAATAGCAACATTGCAAAGACAGAAGTATCCATGGAATTCTTGAACCCAGAACAGCAGCAGCCCGGCGCAAACACCGGCTCCTCCGACGCAAACGGTTCAAAATCCAGGCGCAACAAGGGCGATCAGCTCGTCGAGATGCGCCTCTACGTACCTGGTCAAGCCACAAAGGACGATGCCAGCGACGCTGGCAGCGCTGCTGCAGATGGCGAAGACAACAACGAAGAGACAGCAGCAGAGGCCTTCCACGAGGCGCTCAAATCCAAGGCCGACATCGGCCAGGTTGCTGGAGATTCCATCGTCGTCTTCAAGGAGGTGCTCGTGCTCACCCCACGTGGCCGTTACGACATCGACGTGTTCAACTCTTTCATCCGTCTGCGCGGCAAGACGTACGACTACAAGATCCTCTACAGCTCCATGAACAAGCTCTTCCTCCTACCCAAGGCAGACGAGATCCACGTCATGCTCGTCATCGGTCTCGACCCGCCCATCCGCCAGGGTCAGACCCGATACCCCTACCTCGTCCTCCAGTTCCCGCGCGAGGAGGAGATGGACGCAGAACTCAACCTCGACGAGCAGACCATCCAAGAAAAGTACGACGGCAAGCTCAAGAAGCGCTACGAGGAGCCCACGTTCCGCATCGTCACCAACATTTTCAAGGTGCTTTCGGGCCAAAAGGTGGCTACGCCTACCGACTTTGAGTCGTCGTCGGGTCAGACGAGCATCAAGTGCAACGTCAAGGCGGCCGATGGCAACCTGTATCCGCTCGAAAAGTCGCTTCTGTGGGTGTCCAAGCAGCCGGTGTACGTGCCGTACTCGGAGATCCACCAGGCCATCCTGTCGCGCGTCGGTGGCGCCGTGGCTTCGTCCAAGACGTTCGATCTCAGGGTGGCCACCAAGAGCGGCACCGACCACACGTTCCAGTCCATCTCGCGCGAGGAGCTCGATCGTCTCAAGGCCTGGCTCGCCGATCGCAAGGTGAGGATCAAGAACGAGATGGCCGAAGAGACGGGTGGGCTGGCAGCGGCGGCGGCGGCTGGGTTGCTGAGCGATGACGATGATGAGGAGATGGGGGCTGCGGGAGGTGCGGATGAGGATGAGGATAGTGAGGAGGATGCTGATTTCGCGGCTGACTCGGATACGGATGGAGGGTCGCCGTCGGAGGCGAGTTCGGATGAGGATGGGGATGCGGGGTATGAGGATGAAGGGGAGGAGAGGCCGAAGAAGAAGAGGAAGGATTGAGCGAGGATGTAGGGGTTCAATTCAATCGAAGCATTTCTCTCGAATGTTGGAGCTTGAGTGTGTGTGTTTTCTCTTTCTATTTCACCTTTTCGAGTTGTGTCGCTGTCTTCCAGCGCTTGAGCACCGATTCCACCCATTTCTGATCACGAAGCAACCGCTCGACACGATGCTGTAACCAATCGACGTTACCCCAGAACCCGCCGCTCCAACCCGCCAAGAATCGGGTCCAGCTTACGAGGGCCAATTCCCAATCCTGTTTCAACTGGTCGAAGCTATACTCTGCTCCGTGCGGAAGATTTTGTGATAGAAAATTGTGGTACGTTTTGAGGAGGGATTCTTCTCCATCGCGGGAGGTGAGGTGGTGAGGGGGTATGGAGGTGGTGAGAAATTTCGCGAGGTCTTGTACACCTAGGCCCATGCCTACGTATTGAAAATCGTACATTGCCATGCACGTAGAGGTGGGATTGAAGGCCATGTTGGCGGATTTCACATCACCGTGGATGAGGGAGAGGGACGAAGGTGTGGGAGGGTTGTTGAGGCACCAATCGACGGCAGTGGGTAGATCGGAGTCGGCGTGAAGGCCGAGCGAGCCCCAGCGAGAGGTGCGGGAGATCGAAGCGAGTTCCTCTCGACGTGTGGACAGGTAGTGGTAGCCTCCCTGCTTCCACAACCCTGATCCTAGCCAGTCTGCGGCGAGTGCGGGTTCCGGACAAAAGGAATGCAGATCAGGACGACGGGTGATGTTCCAAGAGCGTGCGTGAAAGTTGGCCAGCCATTCGAGACTCTTGCGGATCTGAGCGGAATCGAGCGTCCCACGTCGTTCCGTCAACACCGGAAACCGGATTGATATATCCTCCAAAATCAACAGCTCTCCCTCCTCGCCCGCATCATCCGCGGAGGCGAAGAGCGCAGGAACACTCAGACCCTCGGTAGCGACAGTGTGCGCGAAATGTCGGTAAAAGTTTCCCTCGACTCGATAGCTGAGCATCTTGCGAGCATGACCCTCATCGTAGCTGGATTGTTGGCGTGGTGGTCGGATGTATTTTACAATGTATGTATCGTCTAATTTGGTTGAGGAAGAGGAGGAGGAGGAGGAGGAGGAGGAGGAGGAGGA